>NW_007252935.1:1459544-1554212 GCF_000164805.1 Carlito syrichta
GTGCGCGCGCTGCCGCAACCACGGCGTGGTGTCCTGCCTCAAGGGCCACAAGCGCTTCTGTCGCTGGCGCGACTGCCAGTGCGCCAACTGCCTGCTGGTGGTGGAGCGGCAGCGCGTCATGGCCGCCCAGGTGGCGCTCCGGAGACAGCAGGCCACCGAGGTGCGTGCCCACTCGGCCCCGGGGCGCGCCTCGCCGGGGCGTCCCGGGCCACGAGGGAGGTTGCGGAACTGGAGGGGCCGGGGCAGCGCCCCTGTCCAGGGCCTCGCGGCACCTGGCACTTCCTCGGATGGGTGGTGAGGACGCTTCGCTGTCCACAGGGGCGTGCGGGGTCGGGAGGGGGAAAGCTGTGGGCATCGCTGGGGAACTTGGCAGAACAGCTTTTATATTAAAAAAGCAGGCAGAGAGGCCTGAAAGTGATCAGGCCCATTTGGGACATTATGAGAAAATCGTTTTGTTTTTTTTTTTAAAAACATGTATTTTGCATTTAAAAGTTTACATAGGTAGTGCTGGGGGCGGAGAGAGGGAGGAGTGTGGTTGACCCCCGGCGCGGCGTCCAGCTCCAGGCTTCTCACTGCGCTGTGGTCGAGAATAAGAACCCCGCGGCTCCTGCTGTCACCGGGCCGTTCTAGATATTCAGGACGTGCTGCCCACTTGATGGATGAGACAAAAAGTGCGTGGGAAGTTAGGTGCCCGCAGTCCAAGGTCAAGTAACCTGCAGCTGCTCTTCCTGCAAACGACCCAAGAGCCTGTGGAAGGGTGTCTGCTACCTCCCACCCGAGACTCCCGCTGTGAGGAGATCCAGGGTTTTCTTTACTAAAGAGCCCCTTGAACCTCGGTGTTTATGTTTTCATGTGTGCCTGCACGTCTCCGCGTGAGATCTCAGAGCGAGGGAGGGCCTTCCTCCAGACTCAGGACGGGGGAGGTTTTTTATTTTACTTTTTGGAGGCGAGGAGTTGGCCAGTGGGTCACCATACATACTAAAGGCAGTGACCCCAAAGGAAAGCTTCCCGAGGGCCCCGGAGAGCGCTCTGGACGCCAAGGTGGCCCTGGACCTGGGCTTGACCTTCTCCCGCGTCGGGCGTCAGCTACGGGTCACCGCGGGCCCAGCGTTCCTGCGCGGTCTGCTGAGTTCGACGCAGGCATGGAAGGGCCTGGAATCCCAGCCTGGCGGTGAGGACCGAGCAGAGGGCGGGAGTCTTTCAGCTCTGTGTTCCCGGCGGCCTCCAAAAGTTTTGTTCGCCTTCATGCGCAAATCTGGAGTTTGTGGTGGGACCGAGGAGACCCTCATATCTTCCTATCACACCCCAGCACCCCATCCTGCCTGGCATAACTGCCCAACATCAGGTCTTGGCACCTACATCTCAACAGGTGGGCGCCCAGGACGCAGCTGTGGGTCAGTCGCCACCCCCCTCAAGACCAGGCGCCTACTGTCTCCCCGATTATGAATTTCACCTCTCTCCAGGATGTCCCCCCAACTTCTGGCCACTGGTCTTCTGTGAAGCCAGGCTGGGGTGACTCTGCTAGGGAAAGCCAGGGGCTCAGCTCACCAGTTGGTGGCTTTGACTGGAACTTCCAACTCATTGCCCAGGATTACAGGGTGCTGATAGTAATTCGTTAGGAATCATTTCCTACACAAGATGGGAAAATAAATATATTTAGACCGGGAAGGGTTTCTAGATTTGCTGAGCCCCTGCCTTTGCTCTTCTCTTTTGTATTTTCTTTTGGGGCATTATTGATTGTTTCTTGTGTTTACAGGACAAGAAGGGGATTTCTGGAAAACAGAATAATTTCGAGCGCAAAGCTGTTTACCAGAGGCAAGTCAGAACACCCAGTTTGCTGGCCAAAAGCATTTTAGAAGGTAAAAGAACAAAAAATTATCCTTTTAAACTTAGTCAGGAACTCTCATTATTTAGGCAAATTGCATATTTATTAATCCGTGTAGGTGTTATCTGAGGGGAAAATAACTCTTTTTTTTTCTTTTGAGTTGGCGTCTCACTGTATGGCTCAGGCTGGAGTGCAATTGCAAGATCATGGCTACAGCCTCGACCTGCTGACCATCCTTCCGCCTCAGCCTTCCAAGTAGCTGGGACTGCAAACATTCACCCCCACACCTAGCTACTTTTTTCCTTCAATTTATTGTAGAGATAAGGTCTTGCTGTATTAGAGAGTTTTCTTCTAGCGCTCACTTTGGCAGCATGCATACCCAAACTGAAACCTTACAGTTGGGGGCCATAGCATGGCCCCAGCACAAATCTGTTTTCCTCTAGGAAGGAAACCACTGCCTGGGAAAATGAATCTCACCTATCTGCCAAGACTTTTGTCACCATTCGTTTAAGAACTCGGATAATTTTGTTGTCTGTTTAATGGTTAATGGGTTAACATGGAGTGCATATGAAATTTGCCCCACAGTGAGGGATGTACAAACATGCACTGCCAAGTGATCTGGGAGCAGATGTTCTGGAAGGAAATAAATACATTATAAAAACACCCACACCCACACGACTACAGCCACTTTTCTTAGTTGTGGGAGCCTAATAGATCAAGTCAAGTGAGGAGTTTAGCAGCTACCTGCGACCAATAAAGACCTCTCCTCTGGGGGAGTTCAGCCTCAGATTCCAATCTTTTTTCATTGTACTATTTTCCTCCTCAGATTATCTAGGTAATTGCTGTTATTCCATGCTTCATTTTACCATTTTTGACAGTCGAAGTTGTAAGATCAGCAAAAGACTTTGAATCCAGCAAGTTAAGTGGGAAGGGTGTGAAATCTCAACTTTTTCTCGCCATGTTTTCACTTTCACTAAAGCCTGGGGGAGACATTAGTTTTTTTTTTTAAAACATTACTGATTTTTTTAGCATTTCTATTTGGGTATGTAATTTATTTATTGATCCACTCAATAAAATATTGGATATTTTCCACCATTTTTCTTAAAATTTTAAAGTATTTTAATAAAGGAAAATTTATATTTGCTTTTATCACTGCCCCTTCATGAAATTCAGGGTGGAAGTAGTTTTTTTTTCTTTGTAAGATACACACTTGAAATCTTTTTTTCCTTGTGTGCTTTATTAATTTAATTGGTTCTGGACAGGTTTTGAAGTTCATTTGTGTCTCATCCTGTGCTGTGTACTTCTGACCTAAGAATGGTTTTTCATGAATTAGAAATGAAATTTGGTTACAAACTGGATAAACAGATTTATCACAATAGGGACCACATCGATAAACTGAAATTGTGCCAAAGCAACTTGAGAAGTGCGAGGACTAAATGAAACAGTAAATTTAAGAATAACTTATTGGCAAAACTTACCATGGAAATGGAGGCATTAATTTTCAAATTTTATTTTATTTGAAAATTAATATGATAGGTTTGTCTCTATGTAAATACAAATATAATAATGGATCCTTCAGACAAATTTGATAGAGGTGAGTGCTTGGGATGATGAAATACTCGAAGCATTTTATGCCTCTAGGAATTCTATTTATGTTCTACTAATCTTTGTTTTTGACTTTGTCCCTATTCACGTGATGACTTAATCTGCGTTCTAATGATTGCTTGTTCAACTATTTTGGTAACTGGCCAACGTGCTTAGAGCTTAGGAAAAATGTTTTAGGCCAGTTATTTTCAGTATAGCAGGGAATATCTCCATTCTCACCCTCAGTTTTTGGTTTTGTTTTGTTTGTGCTAGTAGTCAGGGGAAAGGGCCTGGTTAAATTGTTCATCGCAGAGTGTATTTGACTAGTTAATGACTCTTTTCAGTTTTCTGTGCTTCTCTATTTTCTTAAGTCTTTTTTTAAACTCACTAGTCGCCTTTAAATTTCTTTCTTTCTCTTTTTTTCTAGTTCTCCTTGGATTATTCTACAGCTATATCAGTGTGTACATGTTGAGCCATCTTTAGAACATAAAGGTGACTTCAGCTCTAGGTATAGATATCTTTTGTAATAATGAAAAATGATGACATGGATAATAAAATACCAACTGAGATGAGCAGCCTTGTCTTTTGATGTATAGGGGCCTGGAAAGAGTATTAAAATTTCAGTCAAAATATGCCTGTTGAAGCAAGCAAGCAAACAAACCTATAACAACAACAAAAAAGTTACAATATGAATATCATTTCTCCCAGAGGAAAATACTTTAAACCAAACCTATACTTTCTGTCTCTCCCTCTCTCTATATCTCTATCTCTATCTCTATCTCTATCTCTTTTTTTGTGCTGGGTTCTTACTCTGTCACCCAGGCTGGAGCATAGTGGCACAATCATGGTTCACTGCAGCCTTGACCTCCTGGGCTCAGGCGATCCTTCTGTCTCAGCCTCCTGAAAATTTGGGACTACAGGTGTACGTCACAATGCCCAGCTTTTTTATTTTTATTTTTGATAGAAATGAGGTCTCGCCATGTTGCCTAGGCTGGTCTTGAACTCCTGGGTTCAAATAATCCTCCTTCCTTGGCTTCCCAAAGTGCTGGGATTACAGACATGAGCCACCATGCCTGGCCCACGTTTGCTTTCTGTAGAAAAATATTAGTGTTATATAAAACTTTATATAATTGTTTTGCCAACATGTAGTGTTTCTGTTGCCTTTTAGATTTCCAGATTCCCCCCCCATATATTAATCTCTTTCATGTGGAATGTTTGCTTATTTTAGGTTATCGCCCAATTCCAGCAGAGACTTATGTAGGAGGGACCTTCCCTCTGCCTCCCCCAGTTAGTGACAGGATGAGGAAAAGAAGAGCTTTTGCTGATAAGGAGCTGGAGAACATTATGCTGGAGAGAGAATATAAAGAGAGGGAGATGTTGGAAACGTCCCAAGCTGCTGCCTTGTTCCTGCCCAACCGCATGGTTCCTGGACCTGAGTACAACTCCTACAAAAGTGCCTGCAGCTCCAGCCCAGTGGACCCGTCAAGCAAGGACTTCTGCAACTTTCTGCCCACCTGCCTTGATCTAACCATGCAGTATTCAGGGTCTGGAAATATGGAACTAATTTCTTCCAATGTCAGTGTGGCCACGACTTATAGACAGTATCCCTTGTCCTCGAGATTTTTAGTTTGGCCCAAGTGTGGCCCCATTAGTGACACTCTCCTCTACCAACAATGCTTGCTAAATGCCACCACCTCAGTTCAAGCCCTGAAGCCTGGGACTAACTGGGACTTGAAGGTAGCACGAGTCCAGGATGGACTCAGTGCAGAGCATGACATGATGCCCCCGAAATTAGAAGCCTCCCTGGTGCTGCCTCATGCTCCAGAGGTCCAGACCTCGAGAAATGACCTTCAGGGTCACCAGACTGTCCCTGAGAGGTCTGCATTCTCCCCACCCCAACGGAATTTTTCTCCCATTGTTGACATGGACTCCCTGGCAGCTCAAGGGCACGTCTTAACCAAGATCAGCAAAGAAAACACCAGGCACCCTCTGCCACTTAAACATAATCCATTCCACTCCTTATTCCAGCAAACGCTTAATGACAAATCATGTCCTGAGTTGAAAACACCATTTGTCAAAGAGGCCTTTGAAGAGACCTCGAAGAAACACAGAGAGTGTTTTGTCAAGGAGAACCAGAAGTACACATTTACAATAGATAGATGCGCAAAAGACCTTTTTGTAGCCAAACAAGTTGGAACAAAACTCTCAGTGAATGAACCGCTGTCATTTTCTGTTGAGTCTATTCTTAAGAGGCCTTCGTCTGCCATCACTCATGTCTCTCAGTGAAAGACTGCTTACACAGAAAGCTGGATTTTCTGCAGTCTCAGAGAGTTTCTGTCATTCGCTAACTTTTTTTAAAGTTAAAATGTTTGTATAAAGAAATTTCTAATGTAAATGATGATTTCTAAAAATTCTATATATTCATATGCATGTACTTTTTTTATCACATAAATATATTTAAACTTAAAGATTGCCCAATGTGCAAATTGTAAAGTTCCATGCTCTACACAGCATTTCAAAAGCAATAAAATTGACACTGTCTTCTAAAATCCCAGTATTTGCTGAAGCAGTTAACTGTCTCTGTCTAGATGAAATAGCTAGTGTCCAGTGTTCGTGAAATGTACTCTTTATTTTCCTATGATTCTGTATATCTTCACGCACTCTTAATGGCCACTGGGGGCCACAAGAAAGCCCTTATAGTACTTTAAATTTGTATTTTGGAGGGGACATAAATCTAGCTGTTCAAGACTATGGCAAACACAACATTAAAGAGAACATAGAGCTGTTTGCATGTTTATGGTATCTTAATTTCATGTGATTGAGCAAAGTTGAATTAATTTGGAGGGAAATCAAATGTAATATTTCATTTACATGATGATGTGGTTTCTTGGAATGGATTTATTTTGGTTCCCTCGTTCCTAGATTCTTTCTTTGGCAGGATGTGTATGGGAGCCTCAAGCTTCCTTTCTAGGAAAGGAACATTCTTTGAACATTTCTAGTTTCTCATTTTAGGTTGGTAGGAGCCACAAATCAGGTTCCCTTGTAAGATGCTGTCAGTTCAGCCCACGGTATGGTCCAAACCTTCTCTCAGCTCTTGTATGAGTCCACTGTTTCTGAATCATTGGTGACAGCAGGCATCTGGATGCAGGCCCAGTCACAACTCTCAGCTGGTTTCTGGGTATCAGCTTTATGCCTCCCACATTTCCACCAATGTCAAAGGCTTTCAGGGTAGCCATCTTCTGACAGAAAAAACATTTACTATTCAAATTGCCTTAACTGACAGTTGCTGAAGCCTGCAGATATTTATCACAGCATGAGGGTGGCTTCTCGATTCTTATCCTTTTTTCCCCATTTTTAAGTTTTTTTTTGTTACTCTTGTTTGGTTCAGCAAATGTTAACTCGTGTTCCATATGATTGATACAATGAGAGTAAGACATTTATGAGAATATTAAGTTCATCTCTTAAGACCTCGCCTGTGGACCCCAACTTAAGTTCTTTTGTTTGTTTGTTTTTGAGTCAGAGTCTTACTCTGTCATCCAGGCTGGAGTGCAGTAGCACTATCACGGCTACTGCAGCCTCAAGTTGGTGGGCTCAGGCGATCTTTCCATATCAGCCTTCCAAGTAGCTGGGACTATAGGCATGCGCCACTACACCTGACTAATTTTTAAAAAAATTTATTATAGAGACAAAGTCTTTGTTGCCCAGGCTGGTCTCAAATCCTGATCTCAGCAATCCTCTTACCTCAGCCTGTCAAGTGCTGGGATTGTAGTTGTGAGCTGCTACATCAGCCTCAAAATCAAGTTCTAAGATGTCATCAGCATCTCAGTACAGAAAACCAAGGACCAAATATCTCACCTTTAATACTACCATGGAGTGAGGTTTTACTTCCAATTTTGCTTCTTCTGGGTAACAAGAATACTAGGTGGTTATGTGGAATGTGCCAAGTGATTCAGCAGTTAAAAGGGTTTCTTTCTTGCTCTTAAAAACACTTTGTATTTTAAAATGATTGCTACTGATGAGCTCATGTGAACCTCCAGGGATTCTCTGAATTGTTGCTTAAAATTAGTATCGATTTCAAAAACAATAAGCCAGACCTGAGGCTGATTTTCAGTTTGTACTTGTAAGATAATACTTCGGTTTGTTGAGTCAAATTTACTTATTTTTCTTATTGCAAAAGCAGAGTGAATGGAAGTTTGCCAGAAGAAAAGAAAATGAAAGTAGACAGAGATTCCAATAACTGTTAAAGGTTTTCATTAAGTGGAAAAATGTTTTCCAGCCAAGTATGCCCTGGTGTCAGAGACAGACTCTAACTCTAGCTTTCCCCTTCAGTCATCTTTGCTTTCTCTATAGCATCACTACTTTTTGTCTTCTTATCAGAAATTTATTTTTTGTCTGGTGTTCAGTGTTAAATACTTAACATTGAATTAAAAGTCTTCAGAAGTAATGAAGGAAAACACATTAGAATAAAACCATACTGAAAAATTCCAAGGAGAAGGCCTTCTTCATCCAAACATTTATCTTCTCTCTTTCTTACTCCATTTTTGTATTTTGAATACTTGTGTTTGTCAATTTCTTCCCCTTTGTATTCAGTGAACATATTAGGACTTCCTTTCTGTCCTCTCTTGATATCATTTTAATCCCATTAAGTGAATCCCGTTGGCTGTGGGTATTAGTGGCTTTTCTCACATTACCAGTGACCAGAATTTTATTGTTCTTGAGCATTTATGAGGGTCAGTGCTTTCCTTGGCAAATTTATTATTATACCATGCATTAGTTCTGCTGCACTGATGAGTTCTTTGAATTTTAAACCTACCAAATCTACCATCATCCATTTATTAAGAACTTTGTGTTTGGGTCTTTGCTTTTTAAAATCATTTCTCTTCCATGAAAGCTGCCACATAGTGTCTGCAAAAAAAAAACTGTCGTTGATGTGTTAATTCAAACTTATGGTTCAATTTGAGCACTTTCTATGTTAAAAGCAATAAGTGGATATGGCTTTAATAATTTTTGAGAGTGTAAAGAATAATAAAACATGGCCCAAGTCTTCAGTTTAACTCACAGTACAATATTGCTAGCTTTAATGACATGTTTTTCTTCCATCTCAGCTCACCTAGTGTTACTTATTGCTCAGCTTGTAGTTTTCAAAAGTTTACTACAACAGTCTTCTCACACTTTAATGGACCTGAGAATGCTGATGTTGCCTGTCTTCAGGCAAATGTTTACAGAATTTCTGTTATTTTGATGCACACGTAATACACTCTGCTGTGGATTTTGAGTTCTAATGCAATCATAATAATATTACTAGCACAAATAATTTATTATGCATGGAGAGTTGAAAAATCATTTTTCTTTCTACTGACCCTTTGGGCGTAGCAGTAGGACAAGAACCAGGCAAGTCATACAGTAGACACAGTCTGCTCCACTTCTTTCTCTCCCTTCCCCCCCCAAAAAACTAGAAGTTGTTTTAGCTGGGTTAAAGAAATAATACATACTTTTAAATTTTTAATTGTTGAAAAATGCACATAAATATACCATCTTAATCATTTTTAAGTATAGAGTTCAGTGGAATTAAGAACCTTCACGTTGTTGTGCAGCCATCGCCATCATCCATCCACATAACCACTTTCATCCTGCAGAACTGAAACTCTGTACCTACTAAGAATAACTCCCTGCCCTCTCAGTCTCTGGCAAACACCATTCTACTTTCTGTGAATTTGACATCTCTAAGCACCTCTTATGAGGAGAGTCATACAGTATTGTCTTTTTGTGACTTATTTCACTTAGCATAAAGTCCTCAAGCTTCATTATGTTCTAGCATGTCAGAATTTCCTTCCTTTTTAAGACCGAATAGTATTTTATTCTGTGTGGGTATATTATTTTGTTTTATTTATTTAGTCATCTGTCAATAGACACTTGGGTTGCTTCCAATTTTCAGCGATTGCAAATAATACTGCTATGAACAAGGATGTGCAAATACTTACTTGAAACCCTTCTTTCAGCTTATTTGGATGTTTATGCCCCTTATCAACACCCAATCCTCACTTCCTAATTTCACCTACCTTTAGGCACTGAGTTTTCTCAGTTATACATTCCTCCCACACTATCTCCTCTCCCCCAATGTGTGGACCATTTCCAATAAACATTACTATCAGCCAGAAAGACTGCAGTATCAGTTGTGTGCCTTTTTTTTTTGTAAGTAGGAATTTATTAGAGGATAGAAAAGCTCCCAGCAGCTGGAGGAGTCCCGAAAGGGCTGCCCAGTTGTGTACCTTTTAATACGAGTTTAAGTGAGGTCATCTTTATGTAAACACTTACTTTCGATTGTGTAATGAAAGACTGTAACTTGTATTAAAAAGCCTTCTGGAATTCCTTCTTCAAAGTCTGAGAAGTGCTAAAAAGCAAATAAATGGCTGTAGGTCAAAGTGAAAAAAATACAGAGAATTCACAGTTCCTTATAATAAAGACATCACTTAGTCTCAAGGCTGGTTTTTCAACTGGGACTAGAATTCTGGCTAGCCCATCTGATTTCATTAGTTTTTTATTAACTTTAAAAATTCCTATTCTAGGTCTATAAACTCAGGCTTACTCCCACAGGTAGAATGCAATTTGTAAGGCTAATAGTTCTTGAAATAGCTGGGACCCTATGTTATATAAACTTGGACCTGGAACATCCTTTTATATTTATTTTAATAATTGTACAACACTTTTTATTCTGTTTCATCCCCTAAATTCATTTGGTTTCTAACTTGACATATCTAAATATGTCTGCTGGATAGGTATACCTGGAAATAGGTTGGCATCTGGTGTAATGATAAATGTACATTCGTCATAATTAATGTGTATTTAGAGTCTGCCACTTTACAAAGCACGTTCATGTTATCACTTATATTTCACATATAAATTCTATACAAATTTGGCAAATGGCCATATGAAAAGTTAAATCTACATCTTTGTGTGTGTGTACACAAGTTTGGGAATTTTTTTCAAATATACACTTGACTTGATATCACATAATCCATCTCTAAACTTTTATATGTAAATATTGTGTATCTAATGCTTATATGTAATATACATGATAAATTATGTTTGTATTATTGGGCCTGGTGTGGTGGCTTACTTCCATAATCCCAGCACTTTGGGAGGCCAAAGCGGTAGGAATGTTTGAGCTCAGGCAACACAGCGAGACCCTGTATCTACAAAAAATAATAATATTAGTAGGTAGGCAGGTGGAAGGGTTATCTGAGCCCAGGAAGTTGAGGCTGCAGTGAACCATGATAGTGCCATTGCACTGCAGTTTGGGTGACAGAGTGAGATTCCGACTAAAAAAATAAATGAATAAATAAATAAGTAAATAAGTAAAATATATTATTGGACTTTGACTACATTTACTTCTATGTAGAAACATTTGTATACTCATTCTACCTTCATTAAGTTACACACACATACACACACACACACACACACACACACACACACGCACGCACACCAGTCTCGTGGAGTAGTGAGGTCAATTGAGATAAGGATAGAAAAGAGAACCTTCTGGGAAAACACAGCTGATGGAAAGCTCCAGCTAGCACACCTTTGGATCTACTGTAGCATTCATGCAGGGCCACACTTTCCCTGAGCTGCTTTGCACATTCAACTGAGTTGAGCAAGGTTGCTAGATAGGAACAATTTCTGCCCTGTCATAGGATTCCTCCAGCAGGCACCTTTAGCTGGAGAACTCCTCAGTCAAATGTGTTGCTTATAGATGTCTGATGAGCTTAGAAACTAGCACTTCCTAGGGTTCTGAACTGGTAAAAGAAAAAAATAATAGGACAAAGGCATTGGCATTTGGAGATTAGAATATTCTTACCTACCTTTATGACTGATGATTTTACATTGGACAATGGAACTTATGCCTAGGAACAAGGGGACTACATAATATTGAACTCTAGAATTTCACAAACTGCCCACCTGGAAACAGTCAGCAGTGGCCCACGATGCCTCCCCTGCACGTGAGGAGTGATGGAAGGTCTGTAGGAAGGGAGGGGAGGGAGGAGTTACCCATGTTCCGTTCCCTACCTGAAACTCACCAACTGTTCTCCTTTCAACTTTTTTTGTTGTTGTTTGAGTTGGAGTCTCACTCTGTTGCCCAGGTTAGTGTGCAGTGGCATGCTCATGGCTACCGCAGCATCGACCTGCTGGGCTTAGGTGATTCTTCCACCTGAGGTTTTCAAGTAACTGGAACTATAGGTGTGCACCACCACGCCTTTTTTTTTTTTTTTTTTTAATTTTAGAGACAAGGTCTCTCCCAGTTGCCCAGGCTGGTCTTGAACCCCTGGGCTCAGGCAATCCTCTTGCCTCTGCCTCCCAAAGTGCTGGGATTACAAGCATATGCCACCATACCTGGCTTCAAACTTAACATAAGTTTGTTATTATTTTCTTTGTTTTGAATTGAGATCAATCCAAAGATCACATATACTTGGATTTGAGGACTGCAATTAAAGCTTCAGCCATTGTGAAAAATAAGCCAGAGGACACTGAATGCTGTGGTTACTTCATATGTGCTAACCAGACTAAAAATTATGTGCATTTTTGTTTTATTTAAAAAAAAAAAGAAAACTGGAGAAATGACTTCATTTACCCCAGATGGAACTAGGACATTCAGTATAGCATGCTGTCAAACAGTAAGGTGACATTTTACCAGTGAGTACATTGTGTGATGTTATTAAGTAGCATAGCCCAAGGAGTATGTTCTGTTTCTATCAGTCACCACTGAGTTATTTTCAAGGAATCTTATCATAAAAAGCTATCAGAAGAAGGGACCTGAGATGTTGTGAAACTGTGAAGCCAAACTAATACCATCTCCTCTTTTGATAGGGCTACTGTAGAAGCATCAGGGGGGATGCTATAGACAAATTATATCTCAATTTAGCAAGACATTTAACAAAGTCTTTCATGATAGGGAATTTAAGGATTGATATCAGTGAAGTCAGGGATTTGTAGCTGTTTGAACAGATACCGTCAAGAAACATTGAGCAATAAATTAATGTTCATTTCCAGGAAGGTCTTTAGTTTCATGGCCCATGAGTCCTCTGTTTTGGACCCTATCCTGGCCCAAATGAAGGCATAAAAGCTGTGCATATAAAATCTGTAGATGACATTAAGTTGGAATGTCTAATACAAACTTGAATTCCATCAATTGAGCCTCCAGGTCAAGGGAAATTCTAACAGTGTATTTCTTCTCTCTTCCCTCATCAGAACAAATTTGAAATTTGTGCCCAGCTCTAAGCATCGCATTACATTTTTTTAAAAGAGACAGGATCTTACTCTGTTGCCCAGGCTGGGGTGCAGTGGGATGATTATACCTCACTGCAGCCTCAAATTCCTGGACTGAAGCAATCTTCCCATCTCAGCCCCCTGGGTCGCTTGGACTACAGGCACATACTACCACATTTGACTAATTTATTTTTTTATGGAAGTGGGTTCTTGCTATGTTGCTCAGGCTGGTCTAAACTCCTGGCCTCAAGGCAATCCTCCTGTCTCGGCCTCTCAAAACGCCAGGATTATAGGCATGAGTCACTGCATTCAGCGTCTGTTCCATTTTTAATGGGGACATTGATAGACTTGGCAATGAGGATAATAAAAAGACTGCAAGTCTTGTCTTACTATAGACAGTTAAGGGCATTGGGAATGTGACCTAGAGAAGAGGTATCTTAAGAGAAAGGACTCGATTTGTGTTTTCATATATTTGAAATGTTGTCATTTTGAAGATGTAGTCAAAGTCCCTTGGAAGTCTCTAGAAGGAAAAAAATTAGGGCCATGAAGAGAATGTTACAGAGGGTCAATATACCATGACAAAAAGAAGACCATCTTTCAGTTTGGTTTGCCCATAAATGAACCTGTGAAAGAATGCCTTTGGAAGTCTTAATGTGGACCTAAGAAAGGAAGCTTGCATTGGGGATGAGATTGAATTAGTAAGTAGAGACTGCTTCATTTATCTTCATATCCTAGGTCTTAGCGTACAACTGGAGCCAAGAGGTGTTTGCTGAATGAGACTCTTCTTCCACTCTGGTAAATCCCGATTTTATGACAAATTACCTGTGGGAAGGATTAAATGAAGTATTGTTTCTTCCCAGTCAAACTCTTTAGAAAATCACACCACCAAGTAGTTCTTTTCACTTTAAAATTTTTTTCTTAAAAAATGGTATCTTTTTAAGGTATATAGCACAATGTTTTGACATACATAGTCAAATGTTTACTCTGCCAAGCAATTAACATATCTATCTTCTCAGATAGATCTTATTTATATTTGAAATCTAAAAAAACCCACTAATATATAGAAATAGAGAGTGGAATGGTGTTTACCAGAGATATCAGGGTTGGGTAATGGGGAGATGCAGGTCAAAGGTACAAAGCTGCAGTTATGTAGGGTGAATAAATCTAGAGATCTAGCGTATAGCATGAGGACTGTAGTTAATAATATTGTATTGTACAATGGAAATTTCCTGAGGCAGTAGATTATAGGTAGTATTGCCACAAAATTTGTTCCTTTAATTTAAAAGATGGCACAAAAAACCCAACACCCTTAAGGTCTTAAATCAGACGTTGTGAATAAGAACATCATACCTTTATTGTGTATAAACCCAAATTCAAGAAATGAAATTCCCCAAGATGACTAGTTGGACAAATGTCCTAACTTTGTTCATTTGTGATGTTCTTTGTGATGTTTGATGGCATGGATGGTCCTATTATATACAAGCAGTTAGTTTGCTTTTGAATATAGTTGACCCTTCAACAATGTAGGGTTAGAAGCGCCAACCTCCCTGTGCGGTAGAAAATTCTCATGACTTTTGACTTCCCCAAACTTAACTACTAGCAGCCCGCTGTTAAACGAAAGCCTTACTGATAACATAAACATTTTATTAAAACATTTTTTTCTTTTCTTAAAAATTTATTGTAGAGATGAGGGGTACATGTGAGGATTTGCGACATAAGAAAATTGCATGCAGGTGAGGTTTGGGATTCTAGTGAGCCCTCTCTCCCCAGGTTGTGGACATGGTACCCAGGGTGAGGTTGTAAGTCTCTTATCCCCACCTCCTCCTTCCCTCCTTAGCAGTGCACAGTACTTGTTGGTTATGCCTTTGTGCTCATGTGCCCAATATTTAGGGCCTACTTAGGAGTGAAAACATGTGATGTTCAGTTTTTTGTGTCTGTGATAATTCACTTAGAATAATGATCTCCAGCTGCATCCATGTTGCTGCAAAGGACATGATTTTGTTCTTTTTTATGGCTGTGTACTGTTCCATCATGTATATGTACCACATTTTCTTTATCCAGTCCACTTTCGATGGGTTCCATGTTTGTATGATTGTGAGCCGTGCTGCAATAATCATATAGATTAACACATATTTTGTATGTTATATGTAGTTTATGCCTTATTCTTACAATAACGTAAGCTAGAGAGAAGAAAATGTTGTTAAGGAAATCATAAGGAAGAGAAATATATTTGTTATTCATTAAGTGGAAGTGAATCATCATAAAGGTCTTCATCCTCTTTGTCTTCACATTGAGTAGACTGAGGAGAGGAGGAAAATGATGGGTTGGTTGTGCTATTTCAAGGGTGGCAGAGGCAGAAGAAATTCTTTATATAAGTGGACCCTTGCTGTACAAACCTGTGTTCTTCAAGGGTCAACTATAAAATTAGATTCATATATACAGTCTTGGGATTAATTAGGTTAAGATTGTTGTGTATAGTCTGGGTCTAGTCAAGCATAGTGAAGTTGAACTTCAGTTGTCTAGATAAATCTGTAAATCTGATTTATATTTCAGTTATTGTTTTTATTTAATTCAACAAACATTTATGAAGACTTACTATAGGCTGGCAAATGTTGAACTCTGAGAGGTAGCAACAACTAAGATATGAGCCCTAAAAATGTATAAATGTATTTAGAATTTATGGAAGGCTACTATGGATTACATTCATTATTTTTCTCTCCATCTACTTTGTGAATACAGGCGCAAATACAGGCCCTTCTGTTTCTCAACTGCCTCTGCCTCCTGCTTAGAGATAGTCCACAGTTTCCTATCATTTCAGGCATGGATTGTTTGCATATGACTCAGATCTCTTTCACTTGCCCTCACACCATGTTTTACTGTGATCAGAGCTTTGTAAATAAAACATGTAGATGCAGAAGTTCCCTGTAGGAAAGTAACGGGTTTAGCCTCAGTTGCTTCAACTTGCTATAAAACTCAAGGTTGGTGACAATGGCTACACAATCAACAAAGGGCCATTATTCTCTATGCCACAAAATAAAGCAACTAGGGATCCAGTGTGACCCATGAGCCAAAAAGCATCTAAACACTTGAGATTAATAATGATTTTGCATGAAACATTTGGAAAATTCAGTGAAAAACACAAACCCTCAGCACTGTTTTCTGAGAGTGCATTTGAAGACTCAGGGCAGGCAGAGAGCAGGTGAGTAAGTAATAGAGCTGTGTGACTGTTGTTAGAATTCATTTCCATTTAATGAACATCTGTTGAAAACCTTTTGTGTGCTAGATACATACTCATAACTGTCCCTATATGTTGTTGGTTCTTTTAAGTAGAAAAAAAAACAATCAGAGGTCCACTTCAACTTTTTTTTTAAAGTAAGGATTTATTTTAGGGAGAGAGAGAGAAGGAAATAAGAAAGATGAGAATCTCAATTTTTAGCAGGCCTCTCAGACTGGAACATGGTCTGGGCAATAAAAGGTAACTCAGTCCTGGTCTAGCAACATTATTTCCTTGATGTTCCCTTGGCAGCTTGACCTAGGGAGAATACCAGAAATTGCTAGTTGCCTCTTTGATATCCACTCTTCTCTTCTTTAGTAATAGAGCCCTTGGTTTTTTTTTTTTTTAAACTGGCGATGTGCCCAGCTAAAAGGTTGCATTTCCCAGTCTAGTTTGCATCTAGGTGTGACCATCAAGATACAGGTGACCAGTCATGGGTAGGACTTCAGAAGTCTATCTAAAGGAGACTAAAACTATAGTGAGGATACCTTTTATGATTTTTCTCTTTCACCTTCGTTCCTCCTGGAATTTGGACATATTTTAGCATCTTATAACCTTGAGGTTGGCAGCCATGTTCAAAGGAGATTGGATCAGAGAAATCATAGGAGTCTGGATGCCGGTTCACTTTGAGGATCTGCCATACCAGACCTGGATTGCTTTCCGCTGCTCACTCATGTTTTATAGGAGATAAGAGCTCTTCATGTGTATAAGTCATCATCAGAGGGTCTCAGTTACAAACAGCTGAATGTAATTCCTCCTGATAAAGAAGGACTCCATTCTGATGAAGAATATACTGTCGGACTCTCTCAGCTCCTCCTATGGGTCCCACTGACTCTTATTTTCCTTCCCCTTGTAGCTTCTCTTTATTATTTTCTACATGTGTATCTTTTGACTTCTGTCTCTAAGCCTACTGTCTCATCATGCTATAAGTCCTTCATTCAAGCCTAAGAGTGGGATCTGATGAGTTCAGTTAATTCTTATTGTTTCTTTTGTATTGCCTTATGGGTAAGGTGCCTGCACTTTGTCTTTATGGGGAGTGATGTGTTATAAGCCTTGGCATGTGAAACCCCTTACTGGAAGCCTAGATGTATTAAGCCCTTGGAATATGATAAAGTCCTCCCCACATTAGCTTCAAAGGTGAATAAGCCATGGTCTGTGTCTTCTAAGCGCACAGGGCCTACTGAAGGGGAAACAGTTCTATGTTTAAGGTTTTTGGCAA
The DNA here is from genome assembly GCF_000164805.1 of Carlito syrichta. NCBI lineage: Eukaryota > Metazoa > Chordata > Mammalia > Primates > Tarsiidae > Carlito > Carlito syrichta. Next base: position 1,476,708 of record NW_007252935.1, read on the forward strand.
AATCCACTTCCAGTTATAAGTCAGATAATAATAATATTAATGAGCATTTATTATGCTCTTCATTTTTTTGGTCTAAACTTTGCATGTTTTATTTTATTTAATCTACTCACAATTTAACTTAAGAAGTAGGTACAATTGTCACCATTTTACATACAAGAACATAGGCTCAGAGAAGTGAAACAACTTGCCCAGTATCGTATATCTGAGAAGAGATACAGTAGAGAAGATTCTCAGTTACTGGAATTTCAGAGTTCGTACTCCTAACCAGTGTCCTACACTTATCTCTCAGATATGAAAAATGGCTCGTTTTCATAGCAACATCTTAGAACTGAATAAGAAAGGTGGGGGAATCTGAGTTCTGACATAGTACTTCCTCTCTCTGCCCTTTGGCTTCTCTGGGTCACAGATCTTTTTCCTTCTGCAAAACAAGAGCAGTAGATGAATGAGCATTAAAGAATTGGCTGTTGAAAGGCCTGAGTTTGAATCCTGATGGGCCACATTCTTGTCACATGGCAGGAAGACGCAGCAGAACCAACAAGCTGTGGTTACTCTGGCCAGTCTCTTCAGCCTGGGCTCCATCTGTAGCATTGGTCCTCTTGGAAGAGGCTCTTTAAAAAGCCAATTCACGTACTATAAAGGGAAATTGTCTAGGGGAACATGAGGCATGAACCAAAGAGCGTGCTTTAGGAAGTTTACTCTGATGCTAAAAAAGCCTGCAAAGAAAACGACATGGCTCATAGTAACCAAGTCAGTTCTTGTTTTTTTTTTTTTTGAGTTGGAGTCTCACTCTGTCGCCCAGACTGGAGTGCAGTGGCTGCTCCCGGCCACTGCAGCCTCGACCTGCTGGGCTCCGGCGATCCTTCCACCTCAGCCTTCCAAGTAGCTGGAATTACAGGCATGCGCTACCACGCCCGGCTGATTTTTTTTTTTTTTTAATTTATTTATTGTAGAGATGAGGTCTCGCCTGCCCAGGCGGGTCTCGAAACCGTGGGCTCAGGCAATCCACTCACCTCAGCCTCCCAAAGGCGCGGGATTACAGGCTGAGCCACTGAGCCCGGCCAGTTCTTCTTCTTCTTCTTTTTTTTTTTGTTGTTGTTAATATGACTGAGCTTCTCCTTTTTCCATCTACCAAATGAATTGTATTTTAAATTCTTAGTTAATTATTAATGTAAACCTGTTCCCTTAGATTGCTTCCAGAAGGCATTACAGCAAAACAGAATGCATATGGACTTGGAGTTAAGTTCAGCCTGGGTTTAAATGTCAGTCCTTCCTTAGCAAGTTATCTCACCTATTTTGAGTTTCCTTTCTTAAAATTTCTACAATGGAGAAATTAACAACACAGGTAATTATTTTAAGGATTATACAAATGCATATAAAGTACCTGATTCATAAGTTCCTTTGTCCCATGGTCTTCCCTAGAACGTGTTTCCTTCTCAGTGAGAACCAATAACTTCAGAGCCTATAAGGAGAATAGAATGGCTTTAATGACTAATAATTAAAATGTAAAAATTCAGCCTCAAGTTTCCATAGAACAATAACCTGTGTCTTGAACTGATGATGCTGTCAAACAACTTTTTAAAGTAGATGGTGATTGATGACCTTTCTCCAGGAAAGTGTTTGGGAATTAAAACAAGCATGAAGCTACCTTAGGCTATCAGGTACTGCCATGGCCTGGGGCAGAAGGTGAGTCTTTTAGTGGTTAAGGTCTAGTCTCTTCTCCTCTGCCTTTCATACCAGAGTATCTTGCTGTTTTCTTCCTGCTCTTTCTGGAAAAGGGTATACTTTGGCAGTGTCCATGTCTTTTTTGACTTGTGAATTACAGAGGAGGTGTACTTTCCACTAGGTAGTCTGGATGAGTGAAGAATCTCTATTGAATTGCCCAAATGTCTAATGCTTGTTTTCATTTCTTGTAACGAACATAGACAAGAAGGGAGGGAGACCCTCAAGAAGGGGAATAGTTGTCCTAGGGCATGTCTTGGCACAGTTACCTAGGTAGGCTTGTATGATTTGGAGAGGAACTGGGAAGGTTGAAATTGCCCTTAAGTTTTTTTTGTAACTAATTCTTGAACTTTTACCTCTAGCTTTGACATAATGTAAGTATCCTTAGAGACTCTATCACATTCTGTATTTTTCAATTACAGTATTTTGTACTGGACACAAACTTTATTATTTTGATTTTTTTGATTTTTATGTTTTTGTAGAGACAGGGTCTCATATGTTACCCAGGCTGGTCCAGAGTTCCTGGCATCAAACAATCCTTCTGCCTTGGCCTCCCAAAATGCTGGCATTGCAGGCATGAGCCCACTGTGCCCAACTAGGATGCAACTCTTTAAAAGGGAACAATGACCAACTGGGTATATCCAGAGGACAAGTACAGCTATGGCAAAAACCTTGTTGCAAGAGAGGAAGAGCATAACCACAATCTTCTTATTATCCGAAGACTTTCTCTGGAAGTACAATTAGTCTTTCTATAACATCACAGAATGAAATTCACAGGGTCGGGCAGAAGTTTCAGGGAGCCTCAGTTTTAGGAAGATATTTCTGACCTTGAATCTGTCCAAAAGTGGAATGGACAAGCCAATCAAAGTGAGCTGCTGTGGATGCAAACTAGGCTGGGATTCCTGCTGTGGTAGGAATGTCAACTTTGCCAATCACCAGAATTACTTAAGAAGCTTTTCAAAACTCACATTTCTGGGACCCACCGCTAGGGATTCCAATGCAGTGGATCAGAGGCCTGGAATGCCATGTTTCTAAAAAGACCTCTAGCTGATTCTAATAATCTCCTGAGTTACTTATGCCATAGATTGCAGTGAATGAAGGTCCTGAGACAGAATACTGATTGAAGGTGAGGGAAGGAGGCTGACAGCTAGGACACCAGGGATTCAGAGATGATGCCACCAACACGAGGAAAGAGGTACTGTTCCAGATATTGACATTAATTCTTCTTCTGTGTTGAAGAAAGAGTTACATCAGTGATTCAGCTCAGGAAGCAAACTTTTCTCAAGGTAAAGGGGAGAACTGGCCTTCTTATGAAAGAATTCAAGAAGTAAGTTAACCTGGCAGCATACCAAAGTGTCCCTGTGTTGTATTGCATACTATATCCAGGTTAGTCCTCACATTACAGTGATGATGCCATTCCCTATTCCAGTGGGAAATTCTTCCTTTATGATGTCATATGTGTTACAAAGAAGCTCATATGGTGTCAGAACTGGAAAGGACCTTAGATGTAGTCACCTGGTTTAAACCATGCCCCCAAGACGTCACAAAACTGATTATTAGCAGAGTTAGAATTAAAACCCAAACTTCCAGTTTCCAAATTGAATAATTTCCCACTGATGATATTAGGAGTATTTGTGTATTATTATATAATAATATCTTACTGACCAGAGCAATTCACAGCCAAGTCCAAAGTCTTGGGATGGGGATAATCCTCCAATGGAGGGAGGAGAAGGGGAAGAGAGGAAGAAGTAAACATCTGGTCGACAATGATTTAATCCACCACCAACGGATGTGGAATCTTTCATGTTTAGGGTTAAGTTACTTCTTGTTCTATATACTATGCTCAATGCCCCACCCCTTCATTATCCTCAGATTTTTAAAAGAAATAAATACACATCAGCCTGGGCTTGGGCTGGAATAAAAAAGAAGGGTGGTTTTCCATCCTATGTTCACACGGGTTTAAATGAGTCAAGAACATAAATTCACAGCCAAAAATCAGTGAAAAAGCAGGTGGGGTTGGAAAAATGTAACCCTCCATCCCACCCTTTAATCCCCCTGGAATCCCTAGATGAGAGGTGTTCAGACTTTTAGGTATATAAAAATCACCAGGTGTTTGTGTTTTTAATGCAGCTCCTTGGATACGACTCCCTGAGACTCTGGTTCAGCAGGTCTGGACACGGCCCAGGAATCTGCACTTTGAGCAAGTACCATAGATGGGATTCTGGGTGATTCTGGAAGTATGTGGACCACATACTGAGAAAAAGAGAAGAAACCCTGAGTAAGGGCTAGGAGTGAGCCAGTTTATTCACAGATAAATGCAAATGCTGGAGGATTTTGGGGATACTCTGGCAGTAGACATTTGGGTTCAAGAAAAACATAGTTCGAATCAAGCGTTCTTATTAGGAGTCTGGTTGAAACTCTGTGAGGAACTTTTCAAAGCAACGATGCAATTTATTGGGAATAATGTGAGCAAAATAGATTATGATTCTGTGATTAATATTCAACATGCAAACTACCGTCATCCAAAATTTTATTCCTCAGGAGAAATATTAGTATATAACTGAGATCATATAACACACTAGCACCTCATAAAATACTGAATGATACTGAAATGAAAATATATCATCATGTGCCACAATTATGGGCTCCCTGTTTTGTACTTAAGGCTAGATCAATATATCAGAGACATGTAGCAAATCAATAAACATATATTGAGAATCTACTATGGAGATGACAGTAGCCTAGTTACTATGGAATATAGAGAGAAAAGTACACTTGGACATAGGAAGCATTCATAAGGTGCTTATTGCAGCATTACTCACAAAGTAAAACATGTCCACACATAAGAAATGAATAAATAAAATACAGCTTATCCAAATTATGAGATTCTGTGTGAACTTTAAAGAAATTGAGATTGACATATGTACACAAACATGGAAAGATATCACTGAGTAAAAACAATGTAGAACAAGCCATATTTTATGATGTGTAGGTAAAAAGAAAAAAACACACCCATTTAATACTGTATATTTGATAGGGCACATTTGTATGGATGTAAAAGCACATAAGTAGGTGTAGAAGGACATACCCTAACCTGACAGTAGTTAGCTCATCTCAGTCAGGAGGAGGGTGAGGAAAGCAGTAGAGGGGAATTCTCATCTTGACTGTAATATGTCATTTTGTTTTAAAATGTTAGCATATTACTTATCTAATTTAAAACTAGCTCTTCTTTTAAAAAATTAGGTGCAATTTTGATCCAAATCAAAAGACAAAGTTTTAAATAATAAAACAATTTTTATTTCTAGACATCAATAAGCTATTTTCATAGATAAGACATACACTGAAAAATTAAATGATAAAATTCCTTAAGTACTTCTGGACAGCGAGACCTAAGATATGAGACAAAACATGATTCACAGCCAAATAAATGATAGAGACAGTAAGTGGTACAGAAATGGAGAGAACAGAGATAAAACAGTAGTCAAACAGACTGCTCTAGCAAGTTCTAAACCATGACTTTGTATGCTACAGATAATCCATTCTTTTGTTTTTGATTTAAACATTTTTTGAACATGTAATAAACTCCATGGTTCAAACTCCAAAGCATATGCAAGTATACACAGTGAAAATTCCCCCTCCTACCCATCTTCCTTAGCCACCCATTCACCTCCGCAGGTGCAATTAATGCATTTTTTCCAGAAGAATTTTAAGTATACACATTAAATACATAAAGAGATCTACTTCCACCTTTTTAATAAAGATGGTAGCAAATGATTCTCCCTCCGACATCTTTTTAAAAAAATTGAATCATATATCCTTGAGAAGAGTTCAATCACTATATAAGGTGCATTCTCTTTCTCTTATTTGGAAGTACCATGGCTTATTTGAATTGTCTACTATTAATGGAAATATAGATTGTTGGTATTATTTTGCAGGATGATCAATATCTTCCTCAATAACTAGATTGATCCTCAATTGCTGATATCTTCATGTTCCACACTGAAAATCAGTATCACATATTTATGGTCATTAGCTATTTTAGGATTAAAGATGTAGACAGAGGTTCAACAGGGGCTGTTTGTTAGATAAAGTGAAAGAAATAGTGAGCCTTTATGAACTAATAAGGCAGGTTATTAGATGCTACCTGACTCTTACCCAAGGTGTGGGTAAAATTAGAATGACAGAAAACAGATAGGTGGTTGCCAGGGCCAGGGTTGGGGGACTGACTGACTGCAAAGGAACACAAAGAAATTTTGTGGGTACTGGAAAAATGTTGTTTATTATAACTATGATAATGGCTGTAAAACTGTATACATTTTCCAAGGGCTGAAGGAAGAGGGAAATGAAAAAGTATTAGTCAAAAGGCACAAAGTAGCCGGGCTCGGTGGCTCAGCCTGTAATCCTGTGCCTTTGGGAGGCTGAGGTGAGTGATTGCCTGAGCCTGCGGGTTCGAGACCTGCCCGGGCAGCGAGACCTCATCTCTACAATAAATTAAAAAAAATCAGCCGGGCGTGGTAGCGCATGCCTGTAATTCCGGCTACTTGGAAGGCTGAGGCAGAAGGATCTCCAGAGCCCAGCAGGTCGAGGCTGTGGTAGCCCGGAGCAGCCACTGCACTCCAGTCTGGGCAACAGAGTGAGACTCCAACTCAAAAAAAAAAAAAAAGAAGGCACAAAGTTCCAGTTATACAAGATGAATTCAAGTCCTAGAGATCTACTGTACAGCAAAGTGCCTAGAGTTAACAATACTATATTATACTTTGAAAAGTGTGCTAAGAGAGTAGATCTTCTCTTAAGTGTTTCTATCACAGAAATATAACAATAAATATGAAACTTTTGGAGGTGATGAATAGGTTTATGGCATAGCTGTTTTCCCAGATGTATATTTTTCCTCAAGCTGATCAAGTTTTACACATTAAATATGTACAGCTTCTTGTATGCCAATCATACTTCAGTTACACCCATAGTCCCAGTTTCTTGAGAGACTTAGAAAGAGGGATCACTTGAGCACAGGAGTTTGAGGCTACAGTAAGCTGTGATCACTTCACTGCACTTCAACCTGGGTGACAGAGCTAGACTCTGTCTAAAACAAAAATTCATCAGGAAAATGACTTTAAAGAAAGATCACATTAAAAAATCATACATTGAATTGTATGCTTTAAATTCCTGAATTTTATTGTATGAAAATTATATCTTTAAATACACTTTTTAAAGAAAGCTTGGGCCAAATTAAGAGCATATTTTTCAAGAATAGCAGGTCACTGCTGCTTTTTTCCCTTGTATACCTCAAACGTGAGAAATTCCCAATTCTCTGAAATAGTTCTATCCTAAACAAGGTAGCTATGAGTAGCCAGGCCAGCACTGCACTTTAGAGAGAATGGCTGATTCAGACAATAATCCAGATGTTAGCATCTGGTCCTAATATTCTCAATCAGATATAGTGGCCATATTAAAATTTAATTATACCATCTATTTTTCTCTAAATTGAGTTCCTTATCACTCATAAGTTTTTTTTTTTTTTGTTGTTGTTTTTACTTTCCTCCAATTATTTTAGAGGTTGGAGTTTGCAAATTTAACTTCAGAGCTTTGTTGCCTTTTGGTTTATCTGCTACCAGGTAGGGATGACTAACCATGGTCTCGTAGATCAGATAGATACTGAGAATGGGAATTAGCATGTTTTTTCACTCATTTAACCTGCTTCTATTAACATCAAGTTCTCTAGGTAAAGTTAATAATTTTTTAATCTTATTTTTAAAAGTAAGTGATTTACTAATACAGTTTCAAAGATGGGCAAGATTTCAAGAAACATGTATACCCAGGGAAATGTTTCATAAAACTTTGTTATTAATCACTGCTTTGACCATATCAATTTTCTTTAAGTTTGAGTAGCATTAACAGATCCTAGCTCTTGCTTCAGTTCAAAAATCATTCTGAGAAGTGTGGCTTGGGTTTCAGGCCTGTGGGAAGCCTTCAGAGCCTTGCAAGAAACTCTTCCTTTAAAAAAAAAAAAAATCTTATAGGGCCTTTGTATATGCTGTACCCTCTCCTTGGGAAGCACAGTTTCTATATAACTTTGTGCAAATATTTATGACATTTTGCTCTTGTTCGTTAAGCGGAAATACTCATATATATGCCACACAGATGAAATTATGTCTTGTATTGCATAAACTCAATAAATAGTAGCTAACTTTGAATTCTTACATTTTCTATGTCTGACATTTTCTGAAAAGATTTATTTGGCAGTTATAGCTATATTCTAACATGCATTTGTAGAAAAATCTATTTGTGGAAAAATCTTTTTACTTGTAACCCATCTTTTTCATCAAGGGAGATCTGTACAATATAGATGTCCATAACTCACTTCCAAACTTACTACTAATTTTAAAACAAGTCATATTTTTCAGACTATACTATTTTAAAATACTTAATAAGAATTCAAAATTCTTTTTAAAATATAGATTTTAATTTTTCAATAATTCATCACTAGAAAACCTTAAATCTCTAAGAGCAGAAGACAATCTATTCTTTCTGCTAACGAATTGATTGAAAATGGGTTCACTCAAGCTGGAGCCTATGAGGATGAGAATGTAGATATTGTATGTTGCCAAATCAGCATAGGAGAGAAATGTACCTCTTAGTCAGATAGCTACTATAACTATTTAGTATTTTTAAACATAGAAAGACCTGAGACCTAATGACATAGAATAAGCTAGGCACTAAACTGAGGGTGGGGGCAGGGAATGAGGAAGGCATGTTCATGATCGATTCATGCTTGTTCTCAAAACTCAGTCTACCTTGAATAATTTTGACTGTGTATCTTGTAGATTCAGGAAATCTTTACTTACTACCATAGAGAAGATTGGAAGTTCAAGTTTGTAGTACATAACACTACTCTTCATAAGCTGATATGAACTGGGGAGAAGAAAATTCAGGCTCCATCTCCTGCTTATAGAATTCCATACTGGATTCTGTGTTAAAACATTGGGTTACAAGTGACAGAAACCCAACACTTAAGTGTTGAGCTTAAGCAAAAATGGGGAATTTTGCAATACCAGGCTTTCTTGTATAATTAAAGAAAGATTTGGAAATGAAATCTCAGAAAAGGCAAGGAACACCTGAACCTCAGGAACAACTGGAACCAGGACATTTATCTCTGTGCAGAATTTTTTCTTGTGTGCCACCTGTCATCCCTTCCTCTCATTGCATTTCTCTGTCTTCTTTCTCGTTGCAGACCAGGTATCTCCCAAGCATCATGTTTAATAGTGTTCTCCTCTGAGAACCCTAAATTCTTGCTCTTGTTCCAGTTAAAAACCCTGGAAAGGAGCTCTGACTGGTCAGATTTGGGTAAAGTATCATCCTTGGACTAGTCAACCTTGGCTAGTAAGATGAAGGCCCAAGGCATAGGTAAGACTACCGGAGACCAGAAAAAAGATTCTTGAACCAAGTAGACCCCTACTTGATGCCTTCCACAGTGTGTTTGTTCTCATTATCTCCAGGTGCCCAAGTATATCTTTGTAGTTCCTAAAAAACCCTGTGTGCCTGATTTATATGCATCTGTGCTGATCTCCAAGTGCAGAAACGTGAAAGAACTCTGGGGGATACACCTAGAGACTACATATAAATCTCTGACCCAGGGGAAAATATTTTCTTCGCCAGAGGAAAAAGTATGGGAAAGGTGTAGAGAAATTTCTTGTGCTATGTATCCCAAATGAACACACTTTTCTTAGAGCCAGAGGTGAACTCAAGCACTTTGATATTTTTTTCTTCCAATAAAGAGACATACCAAACCATTAACTCATTCATTCACCTCACAACTCCTCAAAAAGACTCATCCAATGTCTCCATCTTTGCAATACTCAACAGAGACACTCACTGAGTTTCACATCACAAATAATTTGTTCTTTTGGATGAAAGTATTTGGTGAGGCAGCAGATTCCACTGATTGATTCTTTATTTGTGCATTAAAATATAATAGATCTGAAGTTTTAATCTTGGACCAGAAAGAACATAAAAGGTCTTTCATCTCTGGTTCGTGGATGGAGCTCCTCAGGTCTTAGATAGATTATTTCTGAATAGGTACCCTTCACCAAGAATTCTAGTAAGTACTCCAGGATCAAAGATAAACTGTGTATTCAGAGATGAAAGGACACTTGTTTCCTTCCAAAGCCTCATATTAGTTTTGATATCATTCCTGTTTTGTTTTATTTTTTCCTGGCACCACCACATTGGGGTTATTTGATGAATTTAACTAAAAATATTTGTATAGGGCTCTTCGGTTTTCTTTTGGGGTGGAAAGCATTACCTCAAAGAACGAGCTGATAAACTCAGAGGCAGGCGAAGTGAAATGAGCATCCACCCACCATAGGGTTGAGAATCCAACATCTGATTGTACTTAGTGGGGGAGGAAACTTAAAAAAAATCCAATCCAACTTTCATTTCTTGCTTCTTTTATCCTTAAGCTCAGCAATAAACTAGCACTCTTTGGTTAAAAAGTCAAGGAAGCAGATGTCTAATTCTGGTGCTTCAGCATCTATATATTTTAAATGGAGCATGTAAATTATGGGAACGCCTCTCAGCGCTCAGTGGGGAGAGCCTCCAGGAGCATGCGCGGCGCCGCTGTCAGTCATCCTGCAACCCGCCCATCTTGGGACAAAGCTGCCGCTCCAGGGTAGCTGGCTCTAAGGGCTGGATCACGGAATAACGGAATCCTTCTCAGGAGGCTGTTCATTTCACAGGGAGGAAACAAGTGTTTGAACTGTGCAGAACTGTACCACCAAGACTCGGCAGCTGGTGGAGTACCAGGAGGGCCTGGAAAATATACTGCTGATACTGGGGCACAAACCTCAGAAGCAGTTAAAAAAAGCTAAGACAGTGTCAGGTCTAGAATTCTGCCCAGAAGGCCTAGGTTGTATTCTGTCCCTCCTCTTGCTAGTTATGTGACCTTAGGGAAGGTACTTAATGTTTTCTGCCCCGAAAACTGGGGACGTAAGTCTGACTTCAGAGGACTGTTGGGCGGATGAATGAGAAAATAGTGTACGTAAAATGCTTAGCTCAGTGCTCCTATGTGTCTATTTTTTTCTTTTTTAATTAGGAGGTTGGGCATGGTGGCTCAAGCCTGTAATCCCAGCTCTTTGGGAGGCCGAGGTGAGAAGATTGCCTGAGCCCAGGGGTTCAAGACCAGCCTGGGCAACTTAGTGAGACCTCGTCTCCACAATACGTCAAAAAATTAGCCGGGCATGGTAGTGAGCGCCTGTGGTTCTGATTACTTGGAAGGTTGAGGAAGCAGCATTGCCTGAGCCCAGCAGGTCGACGCTGGGGGATGGCGGTGAGCGTGCACTCCCTCATGGGCAACGGACTCCGTCTCAAAAAAAAAAGAACTCACTACATATGCGAAAGATGGTAAAGTGTTTATTCAATATTCAAGTGTCATTCAAAATTTCAAATTCAAAAGCTAGAAAGGGCCTTTGAAGCCCTCTCATCTGACATTCTTATTTTGAGACGGGCAGTAGCTTTTTCGAAGAGATGATGGGCAGAGAAGCCTGGAACATCTGAATGTTCCAATCTTAGTCCAGTGTTCGTTCTTCGAAAACACATTACTACCAGTACCACCAGAGCAGGGTCCCCAGAGGCATATTCATCACCTGCTACTGTGCCTGGTGCAAAATGAAGATTTGTCCAATTGATAGATGAAACTCAGGGATGATAGATATGCCACTAGAAGAGATAATTTTTTGGCTTTGTGTTTCAGCTTCTAGGTCTTTCTCGAGAGTAGATGAGCATAACATACTGAGCTGCTTTAATGCACAACACAAGATATTAAACAATGTAATATGTGAACTGAGACAAAAAAATTAGATTTTTTTTTTTTTTTGAGTTGGGGTCTCACTCTGCAACCCAGACTGCAGTGCAGTGGCGTGATCACAGATCACAGCCTTGACCTGCTGGGCTCAGGTGATTCTCATCACCTTAGTTACCTGAGGGAGAGCCACCATGCCTGGCTACTTTTTTGATTCTTTTTTTCTTTTGTAGAGACAAGGTATTGCTGTGTTGCCTAGGCTGGTCTCGAATTCTTGGACTCAAGTGATCCTCCTGCCTCAGCGTCACAAGGTGTTGGGATTACAGGCATGAGGTATCACGCCCAGTCAGAATAAAGGAAAACTGCTAACTGATGTGTGAAAATATTTTTTCTTCAGCAATCAGAAGATTTTTTTTATATGCTTACTTTACACCTCAGATTAAGGTGTGCTAAATAAATTAACCAAAGGTTGAATAATTTTGTATGGGTTGCCAGACATCTTACAGAGATATGCTCAGACAAACAAGCAATTCTCTTGATGTTCTCAAAATGCCTTTAAGGAATTAGTGGTGGTCCATCTCCTTTTCCTGAGAACTAGGATTAAGGCATTTGTCCCTCTTTTCAAAAATAGGATCAGGCCATAGTTCCTGGTCTAGTTTTGCCTACCACCACGCTAGCTAGCTTTGTTCCCTTAGCCAATGGAATCCACCGCTTCAACCTCTTCCTGCCACTTAAGGTATTATGGTTAGAGGAAGGACACTGTGAGAGTTCAAAAGCCTGCTACACGATGGGACTGACAGTCAGGCTTCCACATTCTAAAATGGAGCAACTTCTGTAGTCTTGTTCTTTCTCTTTTTGAAGCAGAGCTAGATAGAAATCAATGGCTCTCCAGGCAGACTAATAACTTGGTGCTTGACAGTTTTTAAATATGCACCCCATATATATTTAGGTTGCATGAGAGTAAGATGGGGAAGAAAGACCTGTAGCAGTGACATTCAGATTCTCCTCACTTTCCCCAAACAATGCAACTCCCATCCCAAACATCATTATCCAAAGTGTGAAACCAAAGCCATGTACCCTGATGAACTGAGATATTTGCTCACTCAGATGGTTAAATCACCCTCCTGAGGAGGCAGTTTAAATAGGGCCACCATGGACGGATTTCCCGGTCGTATCTGTTGACATTGTGGCCTTATGACCCTGAGTTTAAATAACTCCTATTATTATTCATGTATTTTCCTGGAAGAGGGGCCACACACAGCCCCACCCCACACAATTTATGACTGGATTCTTTCTAACCTCGAAAAGTGCTCTCTGTCAAAGGAGTGCGAGGAAAATAATGTTTTCCATCCTACTAAAATTCTAGCGATATTTTTAGCACCTCTTAAATACTAGCACCCCAGGCAACTCCTGTCTGACTCACCCCTTAATCTGGTTCTGCAAGAAATAGAGCATAAAAAGGAGGAAAGAAGAAATCTGTAGTAATGAAAGATCACTGGAGATATATAAAAACTCATAAAATACAGATGAACTTCCAAAGTGTGATGTTTAGCCAGTGTGTAAATCACTATTTCTTAGAATACACCGAAGATCCAAAAAATTAGGCACCAAATCTATTTTGGTTCATTTCACACCTCTTCAAATGAAGGAAATACAAACTATCAACTGTAAAACTTTATATCCTTTCAAAGGGTTTTCATGTGGATGATGTCGTTTCTTTTTAACTGAAGGTGCAAACTTCTCAGTTTATAATACCTTATGTCATGCATCATTGGTCCATGTAACACCCTAGTTCTTCTATTATTTTTTCTTTTCATCTCCAATCCCCTCTCCTCAATAAGTTTCCAAACTAATATATCCATAATAAATCTTTAAAGATGCATGTAACGTAGTAAAATATTGAGTGTTGCTTGGAACGTTTTTTTCCCCTTTGTTTTGTTTTTAAAATATTTATTTTCGAGTTGTAGGGTACTTGTAAGGATTTGCTGCATAAGTAAGTTGCATGAAGATGAGATTTGGGCTTCTAGTGAGCCCTCGTCTCCCCCAGCAGTGGACATGGTGCCAAAGGGTGGTTGTGTGATCATTGTCCTGCCTCCTTTTGTCCTTCCCTCCCTGAACAGTTCCCAGCATCTGTGGTTCCTGCCGTTGTGCTTGTGTGCCCAATGTTTAGGGCCCACTTATGAGTGAAAACAGGTGGTATTCAATTTTTTCTTCTTTTGAGTTGAAGTCTCACTCTGTCACCCAGGCTGGAGGGCAGTGGCATAATCACACCCTAGGCTAATTTTTTGATTTTTGTAGACGAAGTCTAACTATGTTGCCTAGGCTGGCCTTGAACTCCGGGGCTGAGGCAAACCTCTTGCCTTGGCCTCTCAAAGCGCTGGGTTTGCAGGCATGAGCCACTGCACCTGGCCTCAGTTTTTAATTTATCATTCAATTATATTTTTAAGATTGATGTTGCTATAATTAGAGTTCACTCATTATTTTTAATTCCTGTAAGGTATTCTTATAGGGGACATTCACTTTGTTTTTAAATCTATAAAAGAACTACCACAATTTTTAAGTTGTGGTAAAATATATATATAATTAAAAAAATCACCATTTTATTTATTTGTCTGTGTATAGTTCTGTGGCATTAGATACATTTCTACTGTTCTACAGTCATCATCACTATCCATCTCCAAAACTTTTTCATCTTCCCAAACTGCAATTCTAACAATTAAACACTAACTTCTCATTCCTCCTAGCCTCAGTCCTTGGCAATCACAATTACATCCATTGCATTTTGCTATTTCCCATATGGATAGACACCTAGATTGTTTATCTTCAAGATGAGATCTTCAAGACCTGGTACCATAAACCACACCACAACCGGTGACCTCATACAGATCTACTTATGAAGTTGTGCAAGAATTTCTGTGACACAAAGACTCAGAAGGGCATTTGGGGGTCAAACAGAACACAGTGCTTTCTAGAATGACCGTATTAGTCTACAATCTCCCTAACAGTCTACTGGATTACTCATCTTGTTACATGCTGCTACCTCTGAACTTATCTACCTTTTCATTTTTTTTCCATTCTAATAGTCATATTGTCATTTGAATTTCTTTTTTCTTAAAGAGTTTGAGCATTTCTTAATATTCTTATTAGTTACTTGAGTTTCCTTTTCTAAGAACTGCCTATTCAATACTTTGCTCATTTTAAAATTGGTTTTCACACCTTGTTGTTTATGGATTATCAGGAGTTTTTAGTATATTATAGATATTAAGTTCTTGCTGGGTTTGGATATTACAAATATTTTCCTTCAAACTTACCTCGTTGTCACTTTGTCTATGATGTTCTTTATTTTGGCAGAATCAAATTCATCAATTTTTTTTTTGACTTGGAGTCTCACTCCATTACCTAGGCTGGAGTGCAGTGGCAACTCATGGTCACCCCAGCGTTGACCTGCTGGGCTCAGGTGATCCTTCTGCCTCAGACTTCCAAGTAGCCGGAACTACAGGCGCGCACTGCCATGTCTGACTAATTTTTTTTATTTATTGTAGAAATGAGGTCTCGCCAAGTTTCCCAGAGTGTTCTTGAACCGGTGGGCTGAGGCAATCCCTTACCTCCGCCTCCCAAAGTACTGGTATTACAGGCTTGAGCCATCGTTCCCTACCAAATTCATCAATTTTTAAAAATTTTAGTTTGTGGTCTTAGAGTCTTATTCCAGAAGTCCTTCCTCTCCCCTATATAAAAACAAAATACTGTTCTACATTTTCTTTTCTTTTAAAAATATTTTATAATTAAAAATTTTTTCTTGAAATGTGGGGTATATGTGAGGATTTGTTTCATAAGTATATTGTGTGAAGGTGAGGTTTGGGCTTCCGATCAACCTTCTCCCTCCCCGTAGTGGGCATGGTACTCGATGGATGGTTTTGTGTCCCTTATACTTCCTATGCTTCTTTACTCTCTCCCTCCCTTCCTTAGCTGTGCTCAATGTCTGTTATTCCTGTCCTTGTGTCTGTTCTTGCCCAGAGTTTTGTGTCCACTTTTGAGTGAGAACATGCGGTATTCAGTTTTTTGTTTCTGTGATAATTCACTTAGAATGATGGTCTCCAGATGCATCCATGCTGTTGCAAAGGATATGATTTTGTTCTTTTTATGGTTGTGTAGTAGTCAATAATGTATATGTACCACATTTTCTTTACCCATACACCTTCGATGGGCATCTGAGTTGGCTCCATGTTTTTGCTATCGTGATTAATAAACTTTAATAAACATACAAATACATATGTCTTTTTGGAAGAGAATTATGCTCCTCTGGGTATACTCTCAAAAGTGAGATTGCTGGGTTGAATGATAGCTCTATTTAAAGTTCTTTGAGAAATCTCCAAACTACTTTCCACAAAGGCTGAAGTAGCTTACATTCTCACCAACAGTGTAGGAGTGTTCCCCTTCTTGGTAGCCTTGCTAACACCTATAGTTTTTTGACTTTTTTTTTTTTTCTTCCTGAATTGGAGTTTCACTCTGTCGCCCAGACTGGAGTGCAGTGGGCGCTCCCGGCCACTGCAGCCTTGACCTGCTGGGCTCCGGTGATCCTTCTGCCTTAGCCTTCCAAGTAGCCAGAATTACAGGTGCGTGCTACCACGCCCAGCTAATTTTTTGATTTATTGTAGAGATGAGGTTTCGCCAAATTGCCCAGGCGGGTCTTGAACCCGCGGGCTCAGGCAATCCACTCACCTCGGCCTCCCAAGGCACGGGATTACAGGCTGAGCCACTGAGCCCGGTCAGTTTTTTGACTTTTTAATGATAGCCATCCTGACAGATGTGAGGTAGTATCTCATTGGAGTTCTGATTTGCATTTTTCTGATAATTAGTGATGCTGAGCATTTTTTCATGTTTGTTGGCTGCTTGTGTGTCTTCCTTTGAGAAGTGTTTGTTCATGTCCTTTGCCCACTTTTTCATGGGATTATTTCCTGTAAATTTGTTTGAGTTTCTTATAGATTTTGGATGTTAGACCTTTGTTGAATGCACCATTTGCAGATTTTTTTTTCCATTCTGTGAGTTGTCTCTTTACTCACTTGATGTTTTGTTTTACTGTATAGAAGCTTAGCTTGATAAGATCCCACTCGTCAAGTTTAGCTTTTACTATATTTGCTTTTGAGGACTTGGACATACATTCATTGCCTAGGCTAGCGTTCAGGAGGATGTTCTCTAGGCTTTCTTCTAAGATTCTTATAGTTTGGGGTTTCATATGTACGTCCTTGATCCATTTTGAGTCAATTTTTGTATATGGTGATAGGTAGGGGTCATTCCATTCTTCTGCATGTGGTTAGCCAGTTTTCCTAACACCATTTGCTAAATAGGGTTTCCTTTCCTCAATGTTTGTTTTTGTTGGTTTTGTCAAAGATGAGTTGGTTGAAGGTCTGTGGTTTTATTTCCTGCTTCTCCATCCTTTTCTATTGGTCTATATGTTTACTTGTGTACCAGTATCATACTGTTTTGGTTACTGTAGCCTTGTAATAAAATTTGAAGTCTGGGAGTGTGATGCCACCAGCTTGTTCTTTTTGCTGAGGATTGATTTAGAGATTCAGGATCTTTTTTGCTTCCATATGAATTTCAGTATTGTCTTTTCTAGGTCTGTAAAAACTTTTGCTGACAGTCTGATAGGGATTGCGTTGAATCTGCAGATTGCTTTGGGTAGTATGGATGTCTTGGTGATATTGATTATTCAGATCCAAGAGCATAGGATATTCTTCCATTTGTGTTATCTTTGATTTCTTTAAGCGGTGTTTTATAGTTCTCATTGTAAAGATCTTTCATCTTTTTGGTTAAATAAATACTGAGTTATTTTATTTTTTGTGTGGCTAATATGAATGAATTGTGTTTTTGATTTTGGTTCTCAGTCTGATTGTTTTTGGTGTATGGAAATGCAACTTATTTTTGTGCATTTATTTAATATCCCAAAGCTTTTACTGAAGTCATTTAACAATGCTAGGAGGTTTTTGGCAGACTCTCCAGGGTTTTCTAGGTATAGAGTCTTATCATCTGTGAAGAAGGATAATTTAACTTCCTCTTTTCCTGTTTGGATATCTCTAATTTCTTTCACCTGCATTATTTCACTGGCTAGGAACTTTTGCTATTACAAATATTTTTCTCCAAACTCACCTCTTTGTTACTTTGACTATGGTGTTCTTTATTTTGGGAGAATCAAATTCATTAATTTTTTTTTAAATCTTAGAGTTTGTAGTCCAAGGGTCTTGTTCCAGAAGTCATTCTCTCATACCTATGTTAGAAATCATATTGTTCTACATTTTCTTTAAATATTTTTTACATTTATTTTAGCTTCTTTATATTTTTATTCATTTTTCATACTTTTACCTCTCATATTTACATCTTTGATCCATCTGAATTACATCTTTTCATTGTTTCATATAAGTTATAAGATCCAGACTTATTTTGCCTCCTCATGGTGATTCACTTGCCCGTCACAATTTACAAGCAATCCATACTCTCTCCATTTGATAGTGCCAATTTTATCTTACATGAGGTTCCAATATATGTGGGGTACTGCTCTGAGAACTTGTTTTTTTATTTCCCCAAAGATCTATTTTGTTCTTGATTCAGTACCATGCTGTCTTTATGGCTCTGTCATATATCTCAATGTCTGCTTCTTTTTCTTGCTTATCTATTTCAAAGTGACCTTAGCTATTTGTGGAATTTTACTTTTCCACGTAACCTTTAGAATGAATTTGTGACGATCCTTAAAAAACCCCTTGGAAATTTGATGGGATTACCTTTAACCTATAGATTAATTTGGGGGTAATTGACACTTTTATTTGTTATACCATCCTTTACTTGAACAATTGATATCTCTCTATTTATTCAGAATTTCCTTTATGTTCTTTAATAAAATATTATTAGTTTTATTTTATAAAGGTCAAAGTTTTTTTGTTTTTTTTTTTTTTGAGTTAGAGTCTCACTCTTTGTTGCCCAGGCTGGAGTGCAGTGGCACGCTCACAGCCACTGCAGCCTTGACCTACTGGGCTTAGGCAATCCTTCTGCCTCAGCCTTCCAAGTAGCTGAAACTACAGACGCATGTCACTACACCCAGTTAGTTTTTTGTGATTTATTGTAGAAAGGAGGTCTCACCAAGTTGTCCAGGCTGGTCTTGAACCCCTGGGTTCAGGCAATCCTTTCGCCTCAGCCTCCCAAAGTGCTGGAATTACAGGTTGAGCCACCGTCCCGGCTAAAGTTTTTTTTTTTTAGTTAATTTATAAAATTCATTATTATTTCTTCTACTATTGTAAATGGTATCTTATTTTTCTGGTCATCATTGATAGTATAGAGGAATATTATTATGTTTTGTAAATATATCCTATCAGATAACAACTTTGCTATACTCTTATTAGTTCTAATCGTTTGATTCTTTTGAATTTTCTATGTGGATAATACTTTTGTCTGAAAATAATGTTTTACCTTTCCCATCTAATCCTTTCACTTCTATGTCTCCTTGCCTATAACACTGGTCAATTCCTCTTGTACTATTTTTAAGTGGAGAAGCAATAACAGAAATTCTTGTCTTTGGTTCAACATTATTGGAAATAAT
Source organism: Carlito syrichta (assembly GCF_000164805.1). Lineage (NCBI taxonomy): Eukaryota > Metazoa > Chordata > Mammalia > Primates > Tarsiidae > Carlito > Carlito syrichta. The sequence continues at coordinate 1,495,808 of NW_007252935.1, forward strand.
TTCTCCCTTATATGTGATGTTCAGCATAGGCTTTTGGTATGTAGCCTATTTAAAGCCAAGGAAATTATCTAGTATTCATACTTCTCTGGGGTCATTGAATTTTATCAAATGCTTTGTCTGTTTGTTTTTAGACAATCAAGTGATTTTTGTTCTCCATACCACATTCCCTCTCAGTCTAAAGGACCAAAGGAAGGAAAAGAAGGTGGACTCATTAAGCATCTGTCCTATGCCAAGGAATCCTGATGGACTGAAGTGAGAATTGGAGACTAAGGACAAATTTCACTGAACAATACCAGGGGCAAGTAATTTGTGGTTCTGTAGGGCTTCATAGGAAGCATAGGCCAGGATAGGCGGAGGAAAAATAAACCCATTAAGATTGTAAAATGCCGTAATTAAAAGAGGAAAAAGTAACAAATTTATTGAGTATTTACTATGCGTCAGGGTCTGACTTGGGCAATTTTCAAGCTGTTATGTCCCTTAAGCCTCATAGCAACACTGTGAAGTGGACATTATTTCCCCTTTTAAAGATGAGGAAACAAAGCTTCAATGAAGTTCAATAACTGGTCCAGGTTCTTGTAGCCAGTAAGTGATAAAGCCAGTGTTCAAACTCCAGTCTCTTTCCAGAGCTCAGGTCTTTCTTTCCCACTTGCTATTTTTTTGAGTTGGAGTCTCACTCTGTCACCCAGACTGGAGTGCAGTGGCCGCTCCCAGCCACCGCAGCCTCGACCTGCTGGGCTCCGGCGATCCTTCCGCCTCAGCTTTCCAAGTAGCTGGAACTACAGGCGCGTGCTACCGTGCCCGGCTCATTTTTTTAATTTATTGTAGAGATGAGGTCTCCCTAAGTTGCCCAGGTGGGTCTCGAACCCGCAGGCTCAGGCAATCCGATCACCTCAGCCTCCCGAAGGCGCGGGATTACAGGCTGAGCCACCGAGCTCGGCCATTTTATGTTTCTTGAAAGATTTCTAATGATATTCTAAAAGCTGTATGAAGATGAAAACCTAGTCAGTCATCAAAAACAAAACACAACAGTTCCATCTCAATATACACAAATTTGGGGGAAAAAAAGAACAAGGGCTCCTTTGAGAAATGAGTGATTTCAGGACCATAACAGAGAAAGCACAAGATAAGCTAGAAACATGTTATTATGACATAAAGTTTAAAAAGTCCTCATAAAAAGTGATGAGGACCTGTCAGAAGAATCTAGGAACCAGCTTAAAAGGGTTCCAACTGGCCAAATCTGGAAAAATTTCAGCATCAAAAGAAATAAGAACAGGAATTCATTGAAATCCATTGAATCAAATAAGAATCCACAAATTTATACTGATAAGTAGATAAATAAAAATAGTGGAGAAAGGATTGTTCTTACTTGAGGTAGAATGCTAACCCCTAATATGGAGGGAGTGGATAGTTGGGAGTGGTATAGTGGTATAAATTCATTATTATTTCTTCTGTTATTATAAACAGTATCTTATTTTTCTTGTCCTCATTGATAGTATAGAGGAATACGATTTAGTTTTGTAAATTTATCCTATTAGATAACAACCTTGCTAAACTCTTATTAGTTCTAATAGTTTGATTCTTTTGATTATTTTGAATAATCATAGTAAAGATGGATTTAGGCTTGAATCATCACTGGGTACTATATCTAGTTATAAATTTTGTTGTAGACCATGATATTTTCATGCTCTCAAGAAGCTTTTCAATAGATTATTTATAAGGTTCAAGGGAGGAAAGTAGCAAATATATAGTGGAGAAACTGGAAAACACCTTGACCTAATAATAAAAATTAATATCACTAATGATGGACTTGTGTGCCTCCAGATGTGATACTTTGAGAAGGACACAACATGACTTTATGTAGCATTCTGACTGAGGATATATGACTCTAACCATAGGGAAACATCAACTAAACTCAAATTGAGGAATGTGATACAGAACAGCTGACTTCTAAAAGACAGGCCAGGTGCGGTGGTACACACCTGTAATCCCAGCGCTTTGGGAGGCTGAGGCAGAAGTGTTGTTTGAGCCCAAGAGTTCAAGACCAGCTTAGGCAACATAGCGAGACCCCCATCTCTACAAAATAAAAAAATATTAGTCAGGTGTGGTGGTGTGCACCTGTAATCCTAGCTACTCAGGAGCCTGAGGTGGAAGGATTGCCTGAGCCGAGGAGGTCAAGGCTGTGGTGAGCAGTGATGGTGCCACTGCACTCCAGCACGGGAAATAGAGTGAGACCTCGACTGAAAAAAAAAGAAATATTCTAAAAGACAATGTTGATACAATTGACAAAACTGAATTACACACTGTAGATTAGATAAAACTATTATATCTGTTTTAAATTTTCTGGATTGGATAACTGCTATAGCATTGTAAAAGAATAACTTTGTGTTTAAGAGATACATACTGAAATATTAAAGAGAAAAGGAATGTTCTCAAATGGTTATAAAAATACATATAGATAGAAGAATGAGAAAGCAAATATGGAAATACAGTAAAAATTAGTTGAAACTGAGTTAAGGGTATATTAAAAATCTCTGTATAATTTTTATATCTTCTCAGGAAGTATGAAACTACTTCAGAATGAAAAAAAATTGAGGAAAATTTTAATAAATGTGGTCATTTGTCAAAAATACTGATGAATTATGGAAGTCAACATTTGACTCATGGACTCTGTTTCCCCGGGAGAATGGATTAATAGCACTCCTGAAGGACATATGTGTCCCCAAGACTGATTCATGAGGAGCAGAGACCTCCTTCCTGCTAGCTGCCTTCTCTTGCTTGTAAGTTTAGAAACACTAATATAAGAGAAGGTGGTATTTTTTGAGGAATAGAGGGGTTTTTCCCCCTCACTCAAAATAGACTATGCCAGGTCTAACAATTTCACTTTTGCCAAGACTTTCACATCTCCATTTCCCAGCATGACATATTCCTAATATATTCATTAAGAAATTATCCCTCTATGAAACCCTACACCTCCAGAAATTGAAACACAATTTATCTTTGGTTTAATCTCTAACAGTGTTCCAAAATTCTGTATGGCATTCAGAGTTACCTTTGGGATATGGTTTGAATCGTAGCAAGGAAGTCACCTTGACTGTATTATTTCTAATACTTTGCCTATCAGAGGTGAATAGGAATGTCACAAGTTGAGTTGCATTTCTTTTATTTTTTTATTTTAAAAGTATGGGGTGCAATTCAGAATTAGGTATGCAAGTGGTCATTGTACAGTTAAATTCTGGGTCTCCCTCTGGTCCCCGCTCCGCCTGTTTTGAGGTCAGGTACCCTTATTGATGTATGTCCCCCGCCCCTCCCCCAGCAGTTTCTGGCTCTGCCAATCCCTTTTTAAATTATGGTAAATGTTCAGGGCCCACTTATGCATGAGAACATGTGGTGCTCTGTTGTTTCTGTGATAGATCACTCTTTTATTTTGTTGTTTAAAATACATTTGAAAAATTGTAGTGAAATGCATATACCATAAAATTTACCACCTCAACCATTTTTAACTATAAAGTTCATCCTTGAACAACACAAGTTTGAACTGTGCAGGTCCACTTACATGTGAATTTTTTTCAAAAAATATATTAGAAAAAATTGGGGAAATTTCTGACAATTTGGAAAACTAGCAGACAAATTACATAGCCTTGAGATACTGAAAAAAATTAAGAAAAAGTTAAGTTTGTCATGAATGCATAAAGCATGTGTAGATACTAGTCTATTTTAATTATTTACTACCATAAAGTATACATAAATCTATTATAAAAAGTTAGCATTTATCCAAATTTACACAAACACAGACTGTTTAGGGTACCATTAACAGTCTAGAGAGATGTAAGCAAACATAAAGATTCAGTAGGAAACCATAACTTCATAAAATTAACGGTGGTACATACTGTTCTAATGTAATATTTTTATAGCCACTCCCTGTTGCTATTGCACAAGTGTTGTGTGTATCCACTTAAAACACAATGTGACGCTAAGCATCTCTGAGTGAGCAATTTATTTCTCCAGTAAATTGCATATAGTGGTAAAAAGTGATCTCTCTTGGTTCTTGTGTATTTTTTTCATTAAGTTTATTGTGTCTACTTAAAATCATAAGATCTATACATTAAAAAAGGGAGAACTTTATTTCTTATAAAAGATTACAACTTGCATGCTAGGAAAGGTTTTAATCTGCTGCACAGACCAAAAACAGGCACTTCAGAGTCAAAAAGGGAGAGGCTGAGATTTATGCCCAACAAGATTAACCATATATACATATTCTGTGGGTAAAGGAAAATCTTATGAATAGTTATGAGAGATTAATAGTGTTTGCACAGTGAATAAACATATATGTTACAAATGACCCGTGTTGACTTTGGGGTGGAGACTTTGACATTAAAATACAGTAAAATTAGACTACACATTAAATGGTGAAACATCGGGCACAAAGGCACTTTGCGTGCAGTTTCTGTAAACCAGCCAGTACCAGTCTACGGTCAGAGGCTGGTTAACAGGATAGAATGCCTCATAATGCTGGTCCATTGTCATAGTGAAACCTCAGTAAGGGAGAGGTCAGTCAAAATGTCTGGGGGTCTGTTGAGGTTGAGGGAGAAATCTTCCAGATAGTTTTTCAGAAACTTGTTTCTGTTTAATTGTAGGAAAAAAAGTCTTGAGTTGGTCAAAGAGATAGTACTGACTGACTTCATGCCTTGCTGAAGTCGTAGAATATAGTTTTTAAAGTTTTCTGGGGTCCCTTTTTCCACAAGGAGTCTTTTTCATTTGGCCTGGGGGCCTAGAGGATTTATTTTTATTTTACAATTGTAAAACCCTAAACCTTGAATAACACCATGGGACCTATCCGAAATGCCACTAGTGATGCTGGAAGCATCTCCAAGAAGTAGAGCAAAGTCATGACATTACAAGAAAAAGTTGACTTGCTTGATATGTGTCATAAATTGAGGCCTGCAGCTGTGTTTGCCCATCATCATTTTAGACAGAGAATTCGTCTTGTAAACAGATGACATAAACTTATGGTATTAATAAATACAGTACCGTAAATATGTTTCCTCTTTCTTATAATTTTATTAACATTTTCTTTTCTGTAGCTTACTTTATTATAATGACACCATATGTAATAAATATAGTGCGCAAAATAAATGTTTTAAAAAAATTATTTTAAAGATGTGGGGTACAAGCCGGGCTTGGTGGCTCAGCCTGTAATCCCGCACCTTTGGGAGGCTGAGGTGAGTGGATTGCCTGAGCCCGCGGGTTCGAGACCCGCCTGGGCAGCGAGACCTCATCTCTACAATAAATCAAAAAATCAGCCGGGCGTGGTAGCACATGCCTGTAATTCTGGCTACTTGGAAGGCTGAGGCGGAAGGATCGCTGGAGCCTAGCAGGTCGAGGCTGCGGTGGCCGGGAGCGGCCACTGCACTCCAGCCTGGGCAACAGAGTGAGACTCCAACTCAAAAAAAAAAGATGTGGGGTACAATTCAGGGTTAGGTATACAAATGTTCATTATGCAGGTACTCTTGTCGATGAGGTGTGCCACTCCCTCCCCTGGCAGTTTCCCTCAGCTGCCAATTCCATGCCCCCTCCCCTGGCAGTTTCCCGCTACTGCCAATCCCTTTCTTATAGTATTATGATAATTGTTCAAGGTCCGCTTATGAGTGAGAACACATGGTACTCTGTTCTTTGTTTCTGTGATAGATCACTGAGTATGATAGAAACTAAATTCATCTAAACAAAATATATGTTAATCAACTATGCTAACTGTAAGGCTTCTAGTCAATAGTAGGCTATTACTTATTACGTTTTTGGGGAGTCAAAAGTTATATTTGGGTTTTTGACTGCACAGAGAGCTGGTGCCTCTAACTTTCACATTGTTCAAGGGCTTACTGTACAGCTCAGTGGCATTAAGTACATTAACATTACTGTGCTACCATCACCACCATCCAATTCAGTCACAAAACCCTTTATCTTGTAAAACCATAACTCTCCAATTTCCCTTCCCCTGGGCTCTGACAATGAACATTCTACTTTATATCTCCATGGATTTGACTACTTCAGGAATAGGTATCCTCATATGAGTGGAATCATACAATACTTATCCTTTTGTTACTGGTTTATTTCACCTTGGTATATGTCCTAAGGTTCATCCATGTAGCATGTGTCTCAATTTTCTTTCTTTTTAAGGCTAAATAATATTCCATTGTATGTATGTACCACAATTCGTTTAGCTATCTGTTGGTGGACATTTGGGTTATGTCCACCTTTTGTCTATTGTGAATAATGCTGCTATGAACATTGGTGTACAAATATCTCTTTGTGTTCCTGTCTTTAGTCCTTGTGGGTATATATCCAGAAATGAAATTGCTGGATGATATGGCATGCTATTTTTGATTTTTTTGAGGAACTGCCACACTGTTTTTAATTTTTATTTCAAAGATGTAGGGTACAAAGTCAAGAATGGGTGCATAAGTGGTTTACCTACCGGTGAAGTTTGGGTCTCCCATTGTACTTGACTTTACCTGAATGAATTAGGATCAGGCAACACTGTTTTCTATGGCAGTTGCACCATTTTACATTCCCACCACTAGCGGTGCACAAGGGTCCTAATTTCTCCACATCCTTGCCAACACGTGTTATTTTGTGATTTATTTATTTATTTATTTTAATAGCAGCCCTCCTAATGGGTGGGAGGAGGTACCTTACAGTTTGTATTTCTTTTAAAAGCAAATTCCTTTGAGAAAGAAAACAGAAATATTATCAGTTACCCATACTCTGATAGGTAGTTTTTAGGACTTTCTGTTTTTTTTTTTTTTCTCAAAATGACAGCTCCCTTTAGAAAGAAACAATCAACAGGTGTGACTCAGTAAAAAGTACTTGCGTGCGGTAAAAATAGCCCTGAGCTTGGAACCAAAGGCCTGTTTTCAACACATTACTATGAGGCCTTTGGTAAGTCAATAATAATCCATGAGTGCTTCAATTGCTTTATCTGAAAAAATGCACACAGTACTATACAGCAATGATTCTCAAACTTTAGTGCACATCTGAGTCACTGTAGAGGTTGCTAAAGCACATATTGCTGTACCCACCCACACAGTTTCCATCTCAATGGGCTTTGGTGGACCCTGAGAATTGCTTTCTACAGATCATGCTGACAATGCCAGCACATTTGGGACCTCACTTTGGAAATCACCACTCCACAGACTTGTCTTAGGAGTGAAGTAATATAAGTTAAATAATTTTATACAATTTTTTTTAGCACTGTTAAATGCCAGAGATTAACTTACTCTTGTGAGGAAAAGAAGTCTTCTGAGATAGGCAGTGGAATTCAACAGGGCAGTACTTTTCAGGACTGCACTAGAAAACTTTGGGACTTGAGCATCCTGAGAAGTGAGCCAGTGGGGAGAGAATATCAATACAGAGATGGACTTTGGGAATAAAGCTAGGAAGGCGTCAAAACTCATTTTACTTAAGGCACGAGTTTGCCCAGCAACAGTTCTCACTCTTCTTCCAGGCTTCAGAAAGGCTTTCTGTTTGGCTGCAAGAAGAGAAATCCGATGAACAGATACAATAATATCCACTTACACAATTAAAGTCTTGCTTTTTTCTCATGCAACAAGAATCCTAGAGGTAGAAAATTAACTGGTGTTGATTCAGTGACTCACGGATTTCAGTACCAAGTTCTGCAATTTTCTTGATCTTTCATGTGCACAATATGGCTGCAGCATTCCAGTTATTACATCTGCTTTTCTTAAGATATAAGGAGAAAAAGACAAGGAGCAATGTCAGTGTCTATGTTAGGAAAGTAAAACTTTCCTGGAAATTCTCAGCAGTTTTCTGCTTATACCTCAATGTCCAGAGCTGCCTCTTAGCCATTCCTAGGTTAAACATGGCCAAGGAAAATTTCATTTGAATACCTTTCTACCCCAAAGTTAGGATTATGTTAGTCAGATGGAATAGGGTTATAGTCCGCACCAGTTTCATATTTTTTCTGTACTTAATGATTTCAGAGTAAGGTAGTGAGATGACCATGGGCAAAGTTGTTAGTCTTTTTGGGTTCTCTTATTCTTCTTTTATAATTGAATGTTCTTTTTTGGTGACTGTTGCCATCATTAGCATTTTAATGTGTGTGGATGTTGAAGCTTTGGTGTGCTCTCACTTCTATTATCTCTGTTGTATCTCGAGGTTACCTTTAGAGTTAGTCTTATCCCTATTTTGTAGGTATCGGAGTAGTGGTCCTGTTTTCCTCTTTGGATTCCTACCATTTTACCTCCTCCGTTTCTGTTGCCTGTCATCACATTTTGGTCCCTCAGAATATGACTTGCTTTCCAAAATTCTCAATCAAAACCTCAACCTTTCCTGTGTCCCATTGCCTCCAACCATCATGGTGATCAAGCAAACCAGATAAACTGATTCATGAGAAAACACATTAAGAGATTAAACTAGAAAATAAAACTGGGCTGTCACTGTATGGAACATTTTTTCAGTCTGTGTTCTCAACCAGGGGTTAATGATTTTTCTTAGCCTCTTAATCTATTCTCTACAAAGTAGAGTCACTAGCGAAGTGGACTCCTTGGAAATGTGCTTTGACCACACAAACTAGTATATTTATTTGTGGTTTCTTCTTTTCATTTTTTCTTGTGAGCTTGGAGTTGTGTAGAGAAGGAAATGATGTCTCACCGGAAGATAACATCAAAAGTCTTTTTAAAAAAGGGAATATTCAGGAAGATTTGAAAGAAGGAAGGGTGTTAGCTGGGGTCAACAAGCGGCAGGCAGGCAGCCTCAGGCATAGAGGAAGACAGTGGAAAGAAGGGCGTGAAAGGGGGAAATAGAGGCAGTGGCTAGTGGACAGGTCTGGGCAGATGAGACAGGAGGAGAAGGCAATGAGAGCTGGCACTGATATCATGTTAAATACAGAGGTGACATGCATGAATGGCAGGCTGATATCATGTTAAATACAGAGTTGACATGCATGAATGGCAGGCAGAAGAAGGGCCAGCCCTGGGTGCTATGATCCAGAGAGGAAAATGGAAAAGTAGACAATGGCAGGGAGAGAAACTGACTTGTAGGAAGCACTGAGTGCCTAGAAGGCAGATGGTATTCTTGAGAACATAGGAGTCTTGGGAGAAGTAAGCCACCGTAGATCAGTTTAGCCCATTTGTGTCCAATTTTAAAAATATGTATTGAATGTCCAAGATAGAATAATGACCCCTCACCATGATGTCCATGCCCTAATCTTTGCAACCTGCTTTACATAGCAAAAGAGACTTTAAAGATATGATTAAAATAGTGATCTTGAGATGGGGAAATTACTCTGGATTATCCAGGTGGACCCACAGTAATTGTAAGGGAGACAGGAGAGAAAGACTGAGAGGAAGGGAGAGGGAGGGAAACTGGATTTGAAGACACCATATAGCTGACTTTGAAACTGAGGAAAGGTGCCACAAGCCAAGGCATGCAAATGACTTCTACAAGCTAAAAAAGAAAGGGAACAGATTCTCTTCTATAGCCTCCAGAAGGAACACAGCCCAAAGACACCTTGATTTTAGACCGGTGAAACTCATTTTGAATTTATGACCTTCAGAACTCTAAGGCAATAATTTTATTTTATCTTAAACCATGAAGTGTGTGGTAATTTGTTACAGCAGCAATGAACAACTAATACATTGACTGAGTACCAAATGGTGCAATGGATTAGAAAACATAAAGGTGGATAAGGTATTGATTCTAGCCTTTATATAATTTCCAGCCCAGTGGTTTAGGGAGACCTTGAGATTCTACATTTCTAACAAGTTCCCAGGTGACGTGATGCTGTTGGGTTGGTAACCAGGCTTTGTTTAGCAGGGGTCTGGGTTGTAGGTCTGTTTTAGGAGCTGTACAAACAAGAATGGCAAAACTTTTTAGTTATAATGGAGGAGATGGTTTAGGTTTTAGGAATAGAAAATGGATGGACTGATAATCTGAATTTAAAGTTTAAAGATCTGAAACTGACTAGTGGATGGAACTTGGAGATCCATGCTCTTTTAAAGAATTGTTGTGATAATCAAACAAGAGTACGTATGTGAAGACACTGAGTAATTTATAAAACACTAGACACAAATGTTATTTTTTTAAGATGTTGGATAAGAGCAGTTTTGGCAAGAAAGCACAGGTTCATTTGGGACTCAGCCTTTCCTTGCTAAATGGAAGTAAAGAAATGATATTTGGATGAAAAAAAATTCCAGTGTTTATCCCAGTCATTCTTTTATTTCTTTCACGTTCTCTGTTCTGTTCTAATTATAATACATGTATGGAGTGGAACATTTGGAAAACAAACAAAAAGCTTACAGAGAAGGAAATAATAGTCACTCGTAATCCTGTATTTCAAAGATAACCAGGAACTAGAACTTTTCCAGGAGCATGGGTTCATTTGATGTCCTGTGAGAATCTTTGCATGTTCTTGTCTCCCTTGAGTATTATAGAAAAGCATGACTCTATGCTTTTTTTACATTGTGTACCATTATTGATTCTCTGTACCATTATATTACTCATAGTAATTTCCATCATACAAGGGATCATTTGACCATAAAGCAATAGTTCTCAACTAGGGGCGATTTTGTTTTCCCAAAAGTTTGCAATGTCTGGAGACATTTTTGTTGTCACAATTGGGGGTGGGTTGCTGCTGGCATCTGGTTGGATGGAGGCCAGGGATGCTGCCAAACACCCTGTAGGAAGGTACAGGGCAGAACCTACAACAATGATTATCTGGCCCCAGATGTCAATAGTACCAAGGTCGAGACACCCTGCTGCAGAGCCCTGTGCTTTAAACTTTAGTGGTCATCAAAATCACCTAGAAAGCTTGTTAAAATACAAATTGCTCACCCCTCCTTCTCCCTTGTTCCCCGATTTCTGGTTTAGTAGGTCTGGGAGGAGGCTGTAAATTTGCCTTTCTAACAAGTTCTCAGAGGATGCTGATGCTGCCAGTCTGGGGGCCACATTTTGAGAATAATTGCCATAGGGTTTAATAGCTACACAACTGTAAATTGGTCTCATATAGAGTATTAGCTCCATACTTTGTGCTCTCACTGATATTTAATTAAGCTGATCATGCATCTCCGGTATGTTGCAAGCATCTCTTGGGCATAGGCCAGGCCTCCTCCCTCCTGCAGTGCTGAGAACAGCCCTCTTTCATTACTGAGGGCCAGATGGTTTCGTTTGACCATGTGGACTTGGCACCATATAAATGGCTCCAAGGACACATGAGTGAGTTGTTGGCTAGGGGAGATTGATGGAGAGAGGGAAGAGATGGAACAAGTGAATGTGGAATGAAAAGAAACAGCTATTTGTTGCGCGTAAGACTGCTCCCTACAGTGTCCTGAAAACTCAACACACCTGTGCAAAGTGCATAGCTTTGCACTTTGAAAATAAATACACGATGTTTTAGTCTGGAATGGTTGACTCCTAACATAACATGCCGTCTTACTGGTCTTCAAGTCAGGTAACTTTTTACTGTCACCATACCAGCAGGCCTCGAGGAGAGGAGGTGTGTCTCCTGTGTCCTTAACTTCATGATCTTTCTCTTTTCTCCAAGGACCCTTTCTCCCACGATGTCCTCTGTTGTCTCCTGTTCCTTTAACTTGAGAGGGGCTTATACCCTTTTGATACATATAGTATTGAGACCCTACACAGAGGCAGTAACTGGATTCAGCTCAGGGTAGCACTGAGGCTAGGTTGGGAATGTAAGGTCCAAGGCTAGACCCAGGAATAGGCTTGGCCAGGGAGTGCTCAGAAGCCATTGGTTAGAAAGCGGGAAACATGCTGACTCTTGTGCTCCAAATGAGGCAGTGGGTCAGAAACCAGGTGAAAGGTTAGGAAAACACTAGGAAGAGGTATCCAGGAGCGGGAGGTTTGACACTGAAGCAAGGCCTGTCTTTGAAGCCTCTTATATGACTTTTTCTGGGCCAATGAATAAAACAGATGCCTCTCCTTAAAGTGCTAACTGGTTAGTCTGGCTGATTGGGCAGACTTCAGGGCACAGAACAGCTTATAGTTTTGGGTGGTGGTGGGGTGAGGAGGGACATATGGGCATTTCATGGGTACTGCTAATATTCTTTTCCTTATGCTCTTAATACAAGCCTTTATTTTATTGCTATTTTAATACTTATAATAGAACATTTATATTTTTCTGTACTATTTAATATTTAGGCCGGGCACAGTGGCTAACATTTGTAATCCCAACACTTTGGGAGGTGGAGGCGAGAGGATTGTCTGAACCCAGGGGTTTAAGACCAGCCTGGGTCACTTGGTGAGACTGCCTCTCTACAATAAATAACAAAAACATTAGCTGGGTGTGGTGGTGCACACCTGAGGTTCCAGCTACTTGGAAGGTTGAGGAGGAAGAATTTCCTGAGCCCAGCAGGAGGAGGCTGCAGTGATAGTGAGTGTGCCACTGTACTCCAGCCTAGGCAACAGAGTAAGACTCTGACTAGAAAAAAAAAATTGTTTAAAATAATTTTAAAAGGATAAAGGATAGTATTAATTGAGCATCTACTATTCCTATCAACAGTGCTGCAGAGTAGATTTTCTCCTCATTTTAGAAATTAGGACATTGAAACTATGAGAGAAAAGTTATTTAACCAGTAAGTACGGGGCTGGAACTTGAACTCAGTTTCATCTGTCTTTATTGAAAAGGCCTGTACTCTTTTCAATAAAGTGTGAGGCAATTTGGGCTACAGGTTGTTTTCCAAGTTTCCTCCTGATCTGTTCTGGAATTCTTTCTTTATGCAGAGAGTCATTCTGTCTCCTAAATGATGAGTTCTTATAATTCTCATATTCTGTCCTGCTAGCATCCAACCACCTCTTTTAAAAAGTTTTTTAAAATAGTTTTTCCTTCAAATATTAAAAAAAAATTCTGAAAACGGTAAGATGTTAGTTAACCTCCATTCCACCTTGCAAATTTGGGGGAGAGAGAGTGGACTTTTGCAAGGTTTGAAAATTAAATTTGTATATGTCACCCTTATACTCAACATGACTACCCCTGGTGCCACAGCAGCAGTGGACACAGGAGGACATCCTAATTCATCGGGTATGCCTCTCATCGTGTGTAAGTCTCCTCTTTACCTTTGTGAGAGTCACCCCAGAGTTTCATATAAAACAGTGCTGTATCACCCAAGAATGTTCCACCATCTCTTACATGGCTCTAGTGGAGTACCGTAAAACCAAGTTTATAGCACTGATGAGTCACAGAGAAGGAAAGGTCTGGGCAGCAGCTGGAGCCAGCATCAGAACCAAAGAGGAAGGCAGAAGGTGGAGTCCACGGTTTAGAGGTCATAAGGGTTTAGGAGTCATGGATTCATACTCACATCAGGGCACCCTGGGGAATCACAACATCCTAAAAGAGTCAAGAACAAAGCAGACAGCCCAATCTGGCAGTTTTTACGGGACAAACACTGATATAAAGCCAGGGCTTCGTCATCTGACTGGAGTCAGACCAGAGATGCATGCTTTTACTTTGATAGTTCTTGCTTCTGATACCCAAAAGCCAGGATAGGATAAACTTCTCAGATTATGTTTTTAAATATGGTGTTTTAAGTGTGTTCCTTTCAAAAGATACTTTTTTGTCTTCACAGCTTACATCAGAGCAACTCTACTCCGTTTGTTTAGACTCCCCAGCCTCCCTCTGTAGCCACCCGACTGTTCTCCCTGCCCCAGGACATTTTGCAGCAAAGTGAGGTCTCAGCAGCTGCAGCTGCAAGTCCAGAAGTCAGGTGCGTGGTGCATGCCTTCCAGACCACTTCCCTCTCTGCAATGCCCACTAGGTGACGCCTGTGAATGGGACAGGCTCTCCAGAGTACTAGCCTTCCCTTCTTCCTTCCTTCCCAGGCTCACATCTTGGTTAGAAGATGCTTAAGTAGCAAGATCCCAAAGAATGCCTTTTGTGCCTATGCTCAGAGAGAGGGCACGTGACGATCTCAGTCAGTTCCCTTTCTCTTTATGGGGGATATTGGATCTCTGTGTAGTATATGTGATGGCGAGGTTATAAAAACAGTAGAAAACCAAAAACCCTGCATAACCTGCACACCTTGAGATTTCTGAAGAACCAGAGTTGCCTCAGAAATGCAAACCAAATTCTCCAAATTATTCTTCCAAAGATCCTGTGGTGGTAAACTGAGTCTGTGAGCTTCCCAGAAAGAAGACTAGAGACAGTAGTGATGAGCCCTCACTGTATCAGAGTTCCCAGACTTGAGTGTGCATCAGAATAACCTGTAGGCTTGTTAAATCACAGATTTCCGGGTCCAACCCATAGTTTCTGATGCAGAAGGTCTTGGGTAGGGTCTGAGAATTTATATTTCTAATAAGTTCCGAGATAATTCTACTGTCACCTGTATGGAGAGCTCACTTCAGAGAACCTGGGGACCTCACTTAGAGAACCTAGCACAACAGCGTTCTGTGGTAGGTATGTTGGGGGTGGGGAGTAAAAAGGATCGGAGAAGGGTGCGACTACCGGGGCAGAGTGGGGGGACATACTCTGAATTTGTATCAACAGAGATTCCCTCTTAGCTGCAGCAAAAGTCACTTTCCTTCTTTCCCCTTTCATCTGTCCTCGGATAGTTTTTCCAGTGTTCTCCATACTGCAAAGAATGTCAACGACACCTTGTGCTTTTGTTAGATGAAACTACTAGGCAGGGATAAGTTAAGTCTAATGGCAAGTCAGGGACAAATAACCAGGCAGCTGGGCCATTGCTGGAGATACATTGAGATGACTTATTTAAATTTGCTTGATTGTTTTTCTAGTAGGGAAATGAAACATTTTATTTGTAGTGCAGGTGTTCAAGTGCTTTTTTTAATGGCTAAATATTTAAAGTGACAGTGAAATCAAGGTTAAGGAGGTCATATGAGAGTACATTCATAGCCAGTGGTTCTGAACATCCTAAATATAGCTAGCTCTTTTGGCTCTTTATAAAGGTGAAAGGATGGGTGTGTATGTGTGTATGAAAATATAATTGTTCCTATTACACCCCGGATTACACTTGAAGTGTGTATTTGTGCTGCTCTGAGCTTTCTCATGTGACACAGCCTCTTAGGTTCACAGGTTTTTGGATGTTTATGCCATTTTTTTCTCTCTAAATTATTCTATGCAGCACAACATAGATTAATTTGATGATTTTCATTCTATAAGTGAGGACAGTGGTCCAGGCAGGCTAAGTGATAATGATAGACTAGATGCTACTTGGTTTAACATCCAAACTGGAAACAAAAAATCCTTAGACTAGCTTCCAGGCTCTGTCTTTATTTTGCAGCCCCGTTCTTTCACTTTGACTTTCTCTATTAAAATAATTTCCGGGAAAACTTCCACAAAGTTTGCTGTAGTTGTGTCTTGGCTTCTGTTATCCTTGGGGTTCCCTTAAGAGCTGGTGTTTCCCTGCATACTGAAATATTCATCCTTCAGGTTGATAGCATGGCAGGCAGGCATTTTCCTTTCGATCTTTCATGTGATGACCGTGAAATCCCTTCCACAAGAACATAGAGGTTTTGTTCTGTTCTGTTTCTAATTTCAGAACAATAAGTCTCCAATGCACCACCACCCACCGGAAAAAGAGCACACAGTGACTGACAAGGTGAGGTCTTTGTTTGGTTGTATTTCAAATCTTTCACTTTTTGAAATCCCTAACACTTTGGCTATAAATCACAAGAAGGTGGATGTTCTCTAAAATGAATTTTGCATGAAATGTCAGCCAGAATCTAGGGGACAGCTACAATATTTACGACTGGCGGTATTTCTTAGGGGAGGTAAAAGAAAGTGAAGTTAATGTAGTTTAGCTTAGTGCTGAGGGCAGGGAAGATAGAGAGCAAATCTCTTTCTCTTGCCCAGTTATTTTGTTCCTGCCATTTTCAGTGCAAATAAAACCTGTGATTCTCAAAGTAAAGAGTTCAGGAGTGTCTATCCATGTGGGTAAAGTATGGGTAGAAGAATGTGGGAAGCTGTGTAAGAGGAGAATAAACAAACCTGAAACTACTATGGGGCTGTACTTGTTAACAGGGAGATTGTTTTACCAAGTCTTCTATTTCTGAAGGACGATTTGATCCTAGTCACAGCTCCTCGTAGTTTGCCTTGGAAAGAAAACTGCTGTATTTATTTGGGAAAGAAAATGTTGCAGAGATACTATCACATCTATTTGTCTCTCATTGATGAGAAAATACACAAAAAAATCTCTGCCTGCCATTTGAGGGCCTCCAAGTCTGATACTAATTTATATTTTTAACATTTTTTCCCACTGTTTTTTCTTGCTAACTGGACTCCTGCCAGGTAGGCCCCTTGGATATTTCTGTCTTTGTTTTTTTGTTTGAAAACTCTTTATACCCTCTTCCCTTCTCTCTGCCCAAATGCTTCTTGTCCGTTTGAAAAGCATCTTCATTTGAGTAATTCATATACCATATAATGCACCAGTGTAAGTGTGTAGTTTAAGGATTTTTTGTATGTATAACTGCACAACCATCATCACAATCTAAATTTAGGACATTTTCACCATCCCCAAAAGAAGCCCTGTACCCATTAGCTGTTTATATGTAGATATAGCCATATATAGCTATATGATTTCTCTAGAGATTTGTCTATTTAGGATATTGCATCTAAACAAAATCATACAATTTGTAGTCATTTGTGACTGGTTTCTTTCACTGAACAGAATGTTTTCAAGGTTCATTCAAGTTTTAGCTTGCATCGGCATTTCATTCATTTTCATTGCCAATTAATATTCCATTGTGTGGGTATATCATATTTTATTTATCCATTCATCAGCTGATGAACATTTGGGCTGTTTCTACCTTTTGGCTGTTATAAATAACACTGCTATAAAGACTCTTGTACAAGTTTTCGTGTGTACATATGTTTTCATTTCTCTTGGTTACATACCTAGGAATGAAATTTCTGGGTCAGATAGTATCTCTAGTTAACCATCTGAGAAACTTTCAGACTGTCAAAGCAGCCATACCATATTACATTCCCACAGCAACGAATGTGAGTTCCAATTTCTTCATATTCTTGCCAACACAAGCTATTGTGGGTCTTTTTTACTTTAGCCACCCTAAAGGGTATAATGTGGTTTTGATTTGCATTTCTCTTAAGGACTAATGAAAGCACTTCTAGTTGGATATATGTTTCATTTACATTGTTCCAGGTAAAGATCCAACATACATTTTTTTGCATGTTGTTCAAGCACCATTTGTTGAGAAGATTATTCTTTCCCCATTCAATTGTCTAGGCACTGCTGTCTAAGATCAATTGACCATCATCATGAGCACTTGCTTCTGGATTCTCAAGTCTATTCCATTGAACTACATATCTATCTTTATGTCAGTAGCACACTGTTGTGATTACTATGGCTTGGTAAGTTTTGAAATTGGGAAGTATTTATATTTCTATTTATTTCAAGATTGTTTTAGCTATTCTAGGTTGCTTGCACTTCCATATTACTTTTAGGATTAGTTGACAATTTCTGCAAAAAAGTCAGCTAGGATTTTAATAGAGATAGTGTTGAATCTGTAGATCAATTTGGAGCATATTGCCATCTTAACAATATTAAATCTTCTGATTTATGAACATGTGATATCTTTCCATTTATATAGGTCTTAAATTTCTTTCACCATGGTTTATAGTTTTCAGGATGTAAGTTTTGTATTTCTTTTGCTAAATTTATTCTTAAGGTTTTTTTTGAGATTATTATAAATGAACTTGTTTTCTTAACTTCATGTTTGGGTTACTCATTTCTACTATATATAAAAATAATTATTTTTGTGTATTAATGTTTTAAAATCCTGCAATCTTCCTGAACTCATTCATTAGTTCTGATAGTTTTAAAGTGGATTATATAGAATTTTCTTTATACAAGATCATATTCTTTGTGAATTGAGATAGTTTTGCTTCTCCTTTCCACTATGGGTGTCTTTTATTTTATTGCCTAATTGCCCTGGATAGCATCTTCAGTACAATGTTTATAAGAAGTGGTGAATGTAGACATTCTTTTCTTATCCTGATCTTAGAGAAAAAGCATTCAGTTTTCACCATTTAGTGTGATATTAGTTGTGGGGTTTTTGTAGGTGCCTTTTATCAGGTTGAGGAAATTTCTTTCTATTTTTAGTTTATTGAGTGTTTTTTTCATGAAGGCATGCTAGATTTTCTCAATGCTCTTTCTACATGTATTGAGATAATCATGTTTTCTCTTCCATTGATGTGGTATATTATATGAATTGATACCTAGATATAATTTGATGTTAAATAGTCTTGCATTCATGGGATAAATCCAAATTGATCATTCTGTATAATCCTTTTTATATGTTGCTGGATTCTTACTGCTGGTATTTTACTGATAATTTTTGCATCTGCATTCATAAGAGATATTGACTGGAAGTTTTCTGTTTTCATGATAGCTTTGTCTGGTATTGGTTTTCTTATCTGGGTAATATTGGTTTCATAGAATGAATTTGGAAGCGTTCCCTTCTAGTCTACTTTTAAAAAGGATTTTTGAAGGACTGGTATAAATATGCATTTAAATATTTGATAGAATTCACCAGTAAAGCCATCTAGACATAGGCTTTTCTTTGTGATTTTAAAATTATTAATTCACTCTTTTTACTTGTTATAGATTTCTTCAGATTTTCTTGAGAAAGTTTTAGAAGT
Organism: Carlito syrichta; assembly: GCF_000164805.1. Taxonomy (NCBI): domain Eukaryota; kingdom Metazoa; phylum Chordata; class Mammalia; order Primates; family Tarsiidae; genus Carlito; species Carlito syrichta. The sequence goes on from NW_007252935.1 coordinate 1,514,448, forward strand.
TTGAGTCTTCCTAGGAATTTGTCCATTTCTTGTGATTCTTCTCTCATCCGTTGATTACTTAGGAATGTGTTGTTTAATTTCCACATATTTATGAATTTCTCAAATTACTTTTTGCTGTTGATTTTTAATTTAATTACATTGCATTGGAGAAGATACCCTGTGTGATTTTAATCCTTTTAAATTGCTTGAGACTTGCTTTATGGCACTTGTTCCAGGTACACTTGAGAATAATGTATATTCTGCTGTTGTTGGATATAGTGCTGTAGATGTCTATAGATGTCTGTTGGTTTAGCTACTTGATAATGATTTTCAAGTCTTCTATTTCCATGTTGATTTTCTTATTGTCAGTTGACTCCATTATTGAAAGAGAGGTAATTGAAATCTCCAACTGTTATCATTTAATTGCTTATTTCTCCCTTCATTTGTGTAACTTTTTGCTTCATGTATTTTGGGTGCCTGTTGTTGGGTGCACATTTATTTATAATTGTTATATCTTCTGATTAATTAACTCTTTTATCATTATGAAATGCTCTTTATTGCTAGTTAAGTTTTACCTTAAAGTCTGTTTGTATGATTATTACACCTACTCCAATTCTCTTATGGGTTTCTGATTATATGGCATATCTTTTTTCATCATTTTGCTTTCATCCTACTGGTATCTTTGAATATAAAATATGTCTCTCATAGATGTCATTGAGTTTAATGTTGATTTTTTAAAACAAAATTCAATCTGATAGTCTCTGCAATTTGATTAGATTAATACATTTAATATTATTAATATGGTTAGATTTGCACCTGACATTTTCCTTTTGTTTTTTTATGTGCCTCATGTCTTATTTGTTCCCCTCTTCATCCTTTATTTCTTTCTTTTATACTAAGTGAATTTTTTCTAATGTAGCATTTTAATTCCTTTAATAATAAATTTTAAATTATAGCTTTAAAAATTATTTTTCTGTTTGATGTCCTTTGGCTTACAATAAACACTAAATTATCTAAACCTGCTTTATACTAAATCAATTCCAATGAAATATAGATGCTTTACTCCTATATAGCATCATTCCTCCCCTCCTTTTTATACTGTTATGCATATTTTATCTATGTATGTTAAAATCCCAAAAACACATTGTTTAAATTATTTTATGTAATCTTTTGTCTTTTAAAAAAGCTGAGAAGTGCAAATATATATTTATTGAGTTTATAATATTAGCATTTTTTCATTCATTATTCTTCTTTTTCTAAACTTTCGCTGATTCTTTTCATTTATTTCTCTGAATTCAAGTTACCATCTGGTGTCATTTCCTTGCTTTAACAGTACTTTAGTGACACTGATCTCTTTCATATTATAAATATCTTCATTGAGGATTATCAGACTTTTGGATTTCATAGAATGATAAGATTTGAAACTTATTTTGGTTATTGGTCAAGGACTGCCAACCTTTACAAGTACAGACATAAAAAAATATACAACTACTATCCTTACTGTCATCATCATTTTATAAAGAGAAGGATATTTTGACCACCACTTCCCTGACAAAACAGGAATAATCCCAGAGAAAGAACAATCATTCTTTAGAAAAGACAGTTGGAAATGTTACACTAACAGTTTTGCAATGACTGATGAAAACTTTGTTACTAATTAGCATTTTGGAAATTTGGGTCCACGTAAATGATAACATCAGCATCTTTTTCCAACAACGTTTTATTTAGTACATATTACGTGGGAGGCAGGCATTGTGCTAAATACTCTATGTGGACTCAATAACATAATAATCTATAAGGTGGATACAATTATCATCATCATTTTACAGTCAAGGAAGCTGAAGCACAAAGATACTGGGTAACTTGCCCAAGGTCTTATGGTGGGGCAGAGCCAGTATTCAAACTTCAGAGTTCTGGCTCTTGCATCTGTATCCTAAGCTGCTGCAGTAAGCTGCAGCAAATTTGGTCCTAGATTGTGATGGGTTAACAGAAGTAACTGTCACTCAGACATTGATTTGGTTAGGGATAGTAGAAAATGAAGTTCACTGGTATGTTCCAGAGAAGGAAATTTGGACCTCCGTTGTGTGAGCAATAGACTGAAGTCAGGCAGTATTGATGACCTCCTTATATGTATTGGACCAGAGGGAATATTGCATGTATAAAAATATTAACAGAACAAGGCAGGTTTGTTACCTAACCATATGCCAAAGCAAAAAGTTTGATAATAATTTTTGACTTTCTCTTATCCTCATGTCCTGTCAACCACCTGTGTCAATCACTGAGTCTTACTCATCTGATCTCCTAGATATCTTTCATATTCATCTATTTCTCCTCATTTTCTTTGCTCCATTCTATCCACTAACAGGGCTTGCCTAGATCATTTTAGCAGTCTCCTAACTGATCTCCTATCCCTACTCTTGTTTTTCTCTAATCTTTTACTAAAAGAAAAACTTAGACAAATTTAATAGAGTTGAATTGAGCAAAGAACAATTTGCCAATGGGCAGTCCCTTGAAACAGCCCCTTGAAATAGGTACAGAGAGACTTGGGAGCTGCTGCAGAGTAGGCAAGGATTTATGGCTAGAAAAAGAAAGTCATGTACAGAAAATGGAAGTGAGGTACAGAAACAGATTGGTTACAGCTGGGTGTTTGCTTTATTTGAACATGGCTTGAACAGTTGGCCACCTGTGTTTGCCTGAATCTCAGTGATTGGTTCAAGAGTAGGTTACAGTCTGTTTACACATCCAGTTAGATTACAGTTCACTATGTACAGAGAAATCTTTAGGCTGAAATTACAAGGAGGCAGCTTTAGGCTAAATTTAACACCAATTTGTTCTGCACACTGAATGAGTGAGTTTTCCAAAACACAAATATAAGGATGTCACACCCCTTTTTATACTTTTTAAAATGTTTTTCTTCTGTCCTCAGAATACTCCTTTTTTTTTTTTTGAGTCAGAGTCTCACTCTGTCAGGCAGGCTGGAGTTCAGTGGCACAATTGTGGCTTACTGGAATCTTGAACTCCTGGGCTCAGGTGATCCTTCCACCTCAGCCTCCCAAGTAGCTGGGATTACAGGTATGTGCCACCATGCCCAGCTAAAGTTTTGAATTTTTGGTAAAGACCAGTATTCACTATGTTGCCCAAGCTGGTCTTGAACTCCTATACTCAAGTGATCCTTCTACTTTGGCCTCCCAAAGTGCTGGGACTACAGACGAGAGCCACTACATCCGGTCAGAATACTCTTTTTTTTTTTTTGAGTTGGAGTCTCACTCTGTTGCCCAGACTGGAGTGCAGTGGCAATGCTCCTGGCCACCACAGCCTCGACCTGCTGGGCTCCGGCCATCCTTCCACCTCAGCCTTCCAAACTACAGGCACACACTACCACACCCGGCTAATTTTTGATTTATTGTAGAGATGAGGTCTCCCAAGTTGCCCGGGCTGTTCTCGAACCGATGGGCTCAGGCAATTCCCTCACCTCAGCCTCCCAAAGTGCTGGGATTACAGGATGAGCCACCAAGCCCGGCCCAGAATGCTCTTAATAGACACTACGTGGCCTTCTATTCATCCTCTTTCTCTGTCCATTCTCCCTTTCTTCTTCTAATATCCAGCCATAACAAGTATTTGGATTCTCAAAATGCTTTCTTAGTAGCTATTTGTTGAAAAATAAACCAAAACTCATCTTTGCCAAGATTTAAAAAATTCTAACCATGAAAGTTATAACAGTTTCCTAGGACTGCCACAACAAAGTATACAAACTGAGTGGCTAAGAACACCCCTGCTGGCTTTCTTTGATCTGCAGCTTGCAGATGCCATATCATGGGACTTCTTGGTCTCTATAATTGTGTGAGCCAATCCCCAGAATAAATCTCCTTTATAGATCTGTATCTAATATATCATGTCAATTCTATCTCTCTGGAGAATCCCGACTAAGACATCACCTTTGTGTGGTTCCCTCCCTTTCAATCTTGACCGGTTTGCCTGTTGGCAAATGGGAGCTATAGAAATATTTAAAGCTGGATGTGATGTGATCAGATCAAAACCCCAGGGCTGACTTTTTGGTCAGGATGTTGGCAGCCAAGGGATGTCTTTTCTCTCCTTTAGCCAAAATATGGAGATCATTTTTGGGGGGTTATATCTGGAGAGGTTTGTAAAATGACCCAAATCTGCTTCTTCAGGAGCCAGAGGTCAACCTCTGAAGCTCTGAAGGATTAAGGAGCTTCGTGGAACAAGATACCCAATTTCTGTTGGTGCAGGTACATATTTTATGGGTTCTTTGTGAAAGTGAGACTAGGAGGAACATGAATGAAAGTATCAAATATTCTAAAGCACATGTGGATTAAGTTGGTGAAAGGTGAAATTTCTCTCCTTCATGAGTTAATAATGTCTTCTTTTTAAAAATTAGAAACTTTACCTGGAGACTTTTGAATACTTTAAAAAAATCCACATATATATGGTCAAAGCGATAAAAGACATGTTTTCTTATCTGAGTGCAGTGACATCTTAAAAGGTTTCTTAGTTATATTTAAACTAGCTTGTCAAAAAATTATTCTCTGCATACAATTTATCCTCTATTTATTCAATGTTACTGTACAATGATGTTGACACGGAGTGAGACAGCACACTTTTAAGTTCTCAGCTACAATTGTCGGACAAGAATCTTGACAATGCCAGACTAATCTCTTCTGATTCGTGCTCTGTTGATATTGACTGACAACATAAACCCATGCTGGAATATTCTAATCCATCACCTGGCACAGGAGGCATTTTATCTTGGGCTTTATGGGAAGAGAATCCATTTACATCTGTGTTTCAAAGTGAGTTTTCCCAGGAGTGAGGCTGTCCCAACCTGTAGCCCACGTCTTTATAACGAGGAATCATAACAGGTAATCTCAAAATTAAAGAAACAGTAACACGTTTCTATCGAGGCATCAGCACTTTTATTCAGAACATTTACTCCTGTTACCTATTAATCTTTCCTTAGTATTATATGTTTCACTATTTGATCTTCATCACATGGAAAAGACTTGACCCAGATAAAGTTCTTCACAGAATGGTCATCACCAGAATAATGTAGCTCTCCTCCAAAATGGTCCTTTGTTTCTCGGTAGAAATGGAAGTAACCAGACATCATGGAGTAGACACAAGTCTTTTCTCCTGTGCCCTGTCAGAGCCCCTGACCCACAGAACCCATGCCTAATAAAATGTTGGTGGTTTCATGCCACTCAGTGTGGGGAGGCTTGTTATTCAACAGTGATAAATAGCACAGGTATTATGATTGGTACCTGGACAATCTTGAATAAAATATTTAACATTATTGCAGCTCAGTTTCTTCATTTTTGCATGGGATTGATGATAGTAATATTGATCACTGACTTCCTTTTACTTGCCAGATACACACATACACACACACATACACACTTATATATACATACACATATATGTACGTATAATTGATTATCGTTATTCATGGTAGTTGTGTTCTAAAAAGTTGCTAGAAACACTGAACTAGCAAATACTGAAGCTTTGTTACTAGGGAAAATAACAGGGTTAGGCTCTTGTGAGTCTCTGGTCACAATATTTTTATGAGCCAATCAGTGGATAGTCTCGCTTTGTGTTTTGGTCTGAAGATACCTTATATGTATTGTTTGTTTATTAATGTCGAACTCACAGTCAACAGTGCCATAACTTGTATTTTCTCTGGAAGGCACATTAAAGTCTTCTTGCCCCAGGGAACTCTAGGCAGCACATCAGCACAATGCTTGGGGACATCTGAAACAGCAAAATCACCAACAAAAAGTACCACAAAAATAAGAAAAGCATGTCACTAAATATACCATGAAAAGGACACTTGTTATCAATATGAGAGCTGACACTAGAAGCTAGAGGATGACCTTCCTTGAACTCAGCTGGGAACATGCACTCGGGTGACTCAGATTTTCATTGCTTTGATATACCCATGAATGATTTGAGGGTCACAAATAAATTTTAGCAAGTAAATGAATTTACAAATCTGGAATTTGCAAATGGGTACTGACTGTGCTTATATATGTGGGGGATCCCAAAAAACCGGAAGGTGGGCTTCTTGTAATACACTCAGAGTTTATTCCTCTGGATCAAACAGTCAACCATTTTTTTTTTTTTAAAAACCTGGAAGTTTTTAAGAAGGTTGTGTCACAATTTGTGGAAGAAACGTTCTGGGTTGTGGCAAACAGATGACTGGTTCTTCTGCCATGACAACACACCTGCCCACACTGCGCTGTGTGTTCAGCAGTTTTTGACCCCCGTGCCTCACCCTCTCTATTCACCCAATCTCACCCTGAGCGATTTTTTTTGTTTGTCTCCTTGGGCAAAAGAAGTCCTCAGAAGGAAACATTTTGTTGATGTGGAAGAGGTGAAACAAAAAAATGGCAGAAGCATTAAAAAGCATCAAAATTGAAGAGTTCAAAACTGTTTTAAGCAGTGAAAAAAACTTCTTCATAGCTGTATTACCTCAAACAGAGAGTACTTTGAAGATGACTGAAGTTTAAATATGTAAGACTAAATACACGATTAAAAAAATAAATTCCGTTTTTTGCGTCCCCCTTCATAATCTCATCTAGTTCTCATGAAAGCTCTGTTACTTGGGATCAGACACTGTGTTCTTGACCATTCCATTATGCTGCCCCACCATGGCCTTTTAACTTTTTGAAAGTTAAGTAAGATAAAGTGGGTCACAGGATACTACTTGAAAAATCTGATTTTCTCTTGAGCACAACTTTGGGCATGACTTCTGTCTATTCTGCTAAGGTGTTCGTTCCCCACAGAGAGGACTGGGAAGTTACAGCCAAAATGCCAAGAGAAAGAGCAAGCCAATTATTACAGTCAGCCCTTTAGAGTGCATGGTAGGGGCCAGCTATAGCTCTCTCTCTGTGCTTTACATAACATCAAGGCAGTCCTCACTAGAGCCTGACAGGGAGGTGCAGTTATATCATGAGCTCAGGCAGTCTAGCCACAGAGTCTATTGTTCACCCTTGTGTTTTAGGGACCCCTCAACAGTCAGCTTTTGACACACAGAGTAAAGTTTTATTAGTTCAGAGCAAAACAAAATGCTTAAATAGGCATTGTTAGAGAAGGAATTTCTCAATTTCCTTGCTCACATATCAAGATCTAAGTCTGGTGATTAGAGATTTCCTCTGTAAGTTACCTCTTCACCCTTAAGGCTTAGTGTCTTTGTGAAGAAATGAGATGCAATGTAGGAGAGTCCAGTCAGACTGGAAGAAATAAAAAGCTGAGCCTTTTCTCCATGGTGGCCTGTGGTAAAGAGAAGGCAGACAGAGGGACGTGAAAGAGAAAAGTATTTGGTCACTTGGATTATGCTCTACACTTATTCCCCTGTTGCCAGTCAAGTTCAAAATCCTGGAGAAGGGTAATATTAGATATGTCAAGAGTAAACTTGAAAGCAGATGTTTTGTAGGAAATTGGCCTGACGGATACCCTCTTTATCAGAAAAAACAAACAAACAAACAAACAAACAAACAAACAAACAAACAGCCACCGTGGTGAGATTAGGTACCTAAGTCAGAGTCTCTGCATACTGTTATGCGCTGCACAACTCCACAGTTGTGAAGTGTCATATGGACTTTGCTGAGAATGCTTTGTCCCCTTGAGTTGTGCTTTGTGGTAGCCCTTGTCTGAATTGGTTTTCTGGTGTCTGTTTTGGTTCCTGTGTGGCATAGAAGTGTCCAGAAGCCCCTCTGTGCCTTGTGAAGGTACTGGAGTGGTGCTGATATGCCTGGCAGTCAGTACTATTGGAATAGGTACCCTTGAATCAGAAATCAAATGGGAGTTATGTGCAGGCCTCCGAGGGATGGGCTGTGCCAGGGGCTGCTCAAAGAGGGCCACCTCAGCCAATAGGACCTGCCAGGCCTTGATGGAGTTAAGAGAAGGGATCACAAGGCCATTGGCCACGGGTGCCACACAGGATGAGCAGTGACCAAATCCAAACAGTACCCTTTTGCAGCAAAGGCTAGAAAGTACTGAAAGCTGAATACCTCCTGTACCTTGGGGGATATTAAAAAAAAAAAAGAATAAACCATAGGCCTTACCTTCAAGTTTCTTATAGGCTCATAGGAAAGACAGACTAAAATAAATAAATGCAAATAAAGTTTGACAATATGATATTAGAGGTTTGCCCCAAATGAGGTGAGGGATACAAGGGAGAGTATAATCAGAGTCCAGGGATGAGCAGACAGAAAAGATTTCACCAAGAAGTAATGTCCTAATGGGTTTTAAAGGATGATTAGGAGTTTGTCAGTCTGACTAGGTAAGAAGGGCATTATGGAAGAGGGAGGCACCAGCACATGCAAAGTCATGGGCATGTGAGCGAATCTGGACTTCGGGTTCTACAGGCATGGGCAGGACTGGCTTCTGGAGCTTACAGTGAATGAAGGGCCTTGTGCTTGGAGTTTGATGCTCTGTGAGCATAGTTTGGCAGTTCTTAATAATTTTACCTTGAATTTGTGTTTGTAAGTACAATTGATGGGACAGTGGAGCACATGCTGGGGTGTTGGAGCTTTGGCTCACGCGTGGTCCTGTTTCCCCAGAAGTGAATCTTGGCTATCTGCTTTCTGCTCCCTGGAGCTTCAGGTGCTACCCAGCCTCCCCTGGAGTTTCAGGTGCTACCCAGCCTCCCCTGGTCTTTCCCTCTTCCTCCCTCTAACTGTAACTGCTGCTGTCCTCTGTTCCCAGTGGGGACCTGGGTGTGAGGGAGTGCCAGGAAGGTTGGGGTAGTGTGCGTGTGTCCCATGACATCTTGGAGCCAAGCACGGCAGTGGGCATCCCTGCTGGGGACAGGCAGGCAGCATCACAGAGCAGCTCACAGGTGGCTTGGCTTCTTGCATCCTGGTGCAGAGGATTGCAATCCCCCTGGGGGTTGCTCATATATCATGGAATGGGGCAGCAGCTCATGTGAAGGAAGTGCCTGGCTTGATCTCGCTGATCTAGGTTGGTGGAAGGAGGAACTGGCAGCTAGGGAACCTCACATGTGCCGAGTCATTCCTGTACTTCCCTGCAAGTGTCCTGGTTCTCGAGGGAGCATGACCTTAAATGGCAAGTAAAAAACACAATGACACTTTGAGAGAAAGACTATGGATGACAGGAAAATGTTTTCTATTTCAGAGTTTTTAATGGCATTCTCTCTTCTCTTTTTGAACAAGGAATCTGGCATTTTCACTTTGCACTAGGTTCCAAAAACTGTATAGCTAGTCCTGAGCATGGAGGAAGGGTTGAATGACTGAATAAATGAATGAATGAATGAATGGAAGGGGTCAGCCCTGAGTATAGATGCTAAGCCACCACATATTCCTGTTCCTCATTTGGGTGTTAAGTAATTTTTCGTTTCTTTACAGGAGCGCCAAGTCAGTTCTTGCACCATAAGTGACTAAGGCTCAGAAACATGATTCCAGTTCACCTGGAAAACTGACGAGAGAGTCAATGTCAGAGGCCCCAGCTCCAGAATTCGCCCTGCTGTGAACCCTGGAGACACCTGTTCTTTTGTAATCCTCCATGGCCAGAGTGATGTAAAAAACGCAAGGTTAGTAAAAAGGGAAAGGAGGACTGTTGATTTATTGCATCAGGAATGTGTTAAATCATACCCTAGTGGCCTGAGAGAGTTAATGCATCTTCCAAAGCAGGCCATTTTCTGGACAAAGACCTAGAATAAATACCGGGATCTTAAGATTATAGGGCAGGGGTGAGAAAGGGTGTCCTTAAAGATCATGTAGCCCAACTCTTAACTGAGGGAGAAACTGAGGCTTAAGAGGGAAAGTGACTTACCCACAGTCACATAGCTACTTGCTTTTAGAGCTGGACTTGACTCAGGATCTCTGACCTCTGATGCTTGTCTAGCTCTCCTGCTTTTGAGCCCAATAACTCAAAAAATGACCATAAATCTTGTGGAAAATAATTCATCTGATATTTGCATAGCACTTTGTATTTGTAACTTCAAGTTGATGTTTTTTTCCTCCTCTTGACAAGGAGCATCAATGACCTAATATCTATGCCGACCAATGCTTTTAAAGATGAAATTCATTATAAAGCATACAAACCCAACTCCTATCAGCAGGGTTCCCTAGTCTGAATCTGACAACCAATAAGAAATCCAGTTTCCCCATTTTTTAAAAAATTGTTTTTAACCGAATGTGAAAATTATACGTATTTATAAGGATGTAGGGTGATGTTTTGATACATGTATACATTGTGTAATGATCAAATCAGGATATTTATCATATTCATCACTTCATATATTTATCATTTCTTTGTAGTGAGAACATTCAAAGCCATCTCTTCTAGTTATTCTGAAATGTACAATATAATATTGTTAACTATAGTCGCCTTACTGTTCAGTAGAACACCAGAACTTCTTTCTTCTATATAACCATAATTTTGTCCCCAAGACCAATCCCTCCCCATCATTCCCAGCACTGCCCCCAGCCTCTGGTAACCACTATTCTACTCTCGACTTCTATGAGGTCGACTTTTTTAGACTCCACACATGAGTGAGATCATGTGGTATTTGTCTTTCTGTGCCTGGCTTATTTCACTTAGTAGAATGTCCTTCAGGTTCGTCCATGTTGCTGCAAGTGACAGAATTTCATTCTTTTTAATAACTGAATAGTATTTCATTGTGAATATATATAACTTTTCTTTATCCATTTATGAATATTTATGTTGATTCCATATCTTGGCTATTGTGAGTAATCCATCCTCCTCATTTTGAAATGTGACTGTCTCACTCTTGCAGAGTCAGCAGTACAATGGCCCAATGAGCTTTGCTCATTGAATTTGGATGCAAATGACTTGGTGGTGTGGGCAGTGTGGGAGTTGAGAAAATCACGTCTACTTGGAATAATAATGCCAAGAAAAAATGTTCTGGCAAAAAGTCCCCTCCCAATATGGTACATTTATTATAATCTCGAGTAATTGTGCCTGATGCTGAGGAAAATTGTTTCCCACCATTAGGTCAAAGTAAAAAAAAAATTTTTTTTGTCCTTAAAATAATATTTTACTGGAGCATTATGCATGCTGCATAAATGTTAATTGTTATTATTATTACAATTTTTAGTTCAACCAGTGTAGCAATTTATCACGATGATGGCAAGAAATTGCCAGTCTTGTCTTTGACATCTTTTGCTATCTTCTTGGTTTTTAAAACATAAAGTAAACATTTACAACTATAGGGTCAGCCTCAGAGATCTCAGCTAAAGAGAGTGGGTGGGATATGGTAGCTCAGCGCACTTGGCGAGGTGTGGAAATGAAGAGTCAAGCAGTGTGAGTTATTTTTTTCAAAAACAGTGATCTTCTCCCCCACAAAACTGTGTCAGTTAAGGTCCTCGCTACTTCTGGGATCTTGAGTGGAGGTGGAGACACTTTCTTAGACTCAAGAACATTCTTCCATTGTTGGATTCCATTCTGGGTTGAGTCTTGGAAGGAATTATGTGTATTGCCCCCAGTGTCCCAACTTGGAGCTTTAGGGTGGGCTACTTTTATTCTTAGCCCTGTTCAGCACCCTCAGGATCCCTCTCTTTCATTTGGCACCGTGTGTTGATTGTATGTACTGAGCCTAAGTAGCATCTTGGAAATGTTATATACTTGGAGAAGGAATTGGGTCCCACTGATCAAGCTCTGCATTGTGTAAACGGGAAACTGGGAACCACAGAAGTCTAGTCACTTATTTTAGGCAACCCAGTTTGTTAGTGGCAGGGTTGGTAGTAGATGCCATGCTACCCGAAAACATGCCTGTAACATACATTGTAAAAATGTTAGGAGAAACCCTTGAAATAGTGAACTGGGCTTTCAGGAATAAGATTTCAAACAACGTCTCTGGAAAGCTGTTTGCAGTTGTTTCCCTTGAATTCTGGTACCCGATAGCCACAATACCCTTTGGATCCATGTCATGGGATTGCTGTGGATGTAAAATGGACAGGTGGCTTGGCTTGTCAAGTTTTAAGGTAACAGGAAGAAGAAATATCTTCTCAAGGGCAGGACCTTATCTTATTCATCATTAACATCTCAGTGCTTAGTACAGTATCTATCACGAAGTAGCTACTCAAAGGTTCATGGATTTCTGGTGTATGTCAGCAGAAACTTTTGCTGGTGTCCTTCAAAGGGGTTCTGAGTTACTTTATCAATTATATCTTTACTTAAATGCTGTTGAGCAGAAGACATGTTATTGATCAGAGTATATCAGAATAAGGAGAACATCAGAAAAAAGATGGTTTTGTTGCTTTTTGATCTTGGAGAATTCATCTGACTCTCTAAGGCTTAAGTTTCCTCATTTGTAAAGCAAGAAATTCAAATTAGATCACTATTTCCTTCCTATGCTAACATTACATGATTCCCCCAAAGCATGGACTTTTCATTAGTAAAAACCTTGATTGAGACGTGTATGTGTGTGTGTGTGTGTGTGTGTGTGTGTGTGTGTGTGTGTGTGTGTCTGTGTGTCTGTGTGTCTGTGAGTGTGTTTGGCTTGCTCTATAGATACGATATATGGGAAAGTGGTTTTATGGTTCTGAAAATCAGATGCATGTGACTTTAAATGATTCTCCAATTGTTTATAAGCTGATCATTTCTCCTTGGCCTATGAACAACAGTTTCAATGATCACCCTAAAAATCAAAAGTTTTTTTAGTGGTTTATAGAGGAAAACAAACAAAATGATCCTCAATTACATGAAATTGAAATCTGAATGAGGCTTTTGTTTAGTTTGAAAGGCCCATTGCCTGTATTTATTTGGAAACCCCACAACTTATTCCTCTGTCTGTCATAAACCACTGTATGGAGACAACAAGGATACCATATTGCTTATTATGTTAAAGCTGAAGATACTGTAACTCACATTCAAGGTAGGCTCAGGGATTGGGCTCAGGCTCCAGGAATTGATTTATAACTTGAGGCAAAACCATGAAACCACATGGACTGTTGTCTGAGCAGTTGCACCTGTATTCCTCAAAGCAAACACTACTAAAAGCTCAACTCAGCATACTTTTACTCTCAATAGTATTGAAAAGATATTCATCATACACTGCTTCATGGAAAAAATTTACTTAAGGGGAATTGATAATATTTTAATATATTTATCCAAAGTTTAAGCAACAGGGGGTCTTGGCATTAGATACTCTTAAGAGTGGAAGGAGACCATTTAATTCAACCTCCTTATTTTATAGACAAGAAAATTGAGACACAGGGAGGTTAAGGGACTTCCTTAAGGACACACAGCTAGTTCAAAACATTCAGGAATAAAAAAACATGTGTCTCGTTAACTCCTGGTCCAGTGCTCTTTTCTGTACTTCCTGAACTCTCTAGTGTAACCATTACTTACATCCTAAGGTTTGCCTAATCATTTATGTTTCCTATGTGCTGAGCATTAAACATGCTTCAAGTCATTTAATCCTCAATAAACTCATTTTATCATTAAGGAATCTGGGTTTAGAGTAATTCCTAACACGTTAGGGTCACATGGCTATTAAGAGGTGGGACTAGGATACAAATGAAAGCAAGTTAACTTGGAAACTAAGCCAGGGTATATGGTACACTCAGTTAAATTTAAACTTCAGATGAGGAACACATACTTTTTTAGTATAATTATATGTTTAACATGGTTTGGAACAATTAAAATTTAAAGGAGCTTCCTGTGTTTTTATTTGCTAAATATGACAACTTTAGCCCAAGCTATCCCAGGGTCGTCTATCCCATGGTTGTCTCATCTGCTTGGCTTTAAGAAATTTGCTGGGGTCATCTTTCTGTTGATATTTCTCTGACTGCACCACAGCTTAAAATGAAAAGCATCCCTTATCACTAGTTTGATTTCTCACAGTTTGATTTTTCTTTAGTATTTTTTTATTTTATTTTAAAGATGTGGGGCACAATTCAGGGTTAGGTATACAAATGGTTATTATGCAGGTACCCTTGTTGATGAGGTGTGCCCCTCCCTCCCCTGGCAGTTTCCCTCAACTGCCAATCCCACTACCCTCCCCTGACAGTTTCCCACTACTGCCAATTCCTTTCTTATAGTATTGTGATAATTGTTCAAGGTCTGCTTTTGAGCGAGAACATATGGTACTCTGTTCTTTGTTTCTGTGATAGATCACTGAGTATGATAGACTCTAAATCTACACAAGTTGCTACAAAGTCCATATGTTTGTCCTTCTTTATGGTTGCATAATATTCCATTGTGTATGTGTACCACATTTTTAAAATCCAGTCCAGCTTCAATGGGCAGTATGGTTGGTTCCATGTTTTTGCTATTGTAAAAAGAGCTGCAACAAACATGCATGTACAGGTATCTTTTTTGTAGAATGATTTGAATTCCTCCAGATATATCCCCAATAGGGGAATTGCTGGGTCATATGGAAGGTTAATTTCTAGTTCTTTCAAAAATCACCCCATTGTCTTCCAAAGAGGTTGCACTAGTTTTCATTCCCTTCAGCAGTGTAGAAGCGTCCCTTTTTCTCCACATCCTTGCCAGCATCTGGGTTTTTTTTTGGTTTTTTTTTTTTTTTTTTTTGATTAATGATGGCCATTCTTACTAGGTTTAGGTGGTATCTCAATGTGGTTTTGATCTGCATTTCTCTGACGATTAGTGAGTTAGTGAGCCTGGGCACTTTTTCATGTGTCTGTTGGTTGCCCGTATATCTTCTTTTGAGAAGTGTCTATTCATGTCTTTTGCCCACTTTTTAATGTGACTGTTTGATTTTTTCTTTTCGGTGTGTTTGAGTTCCTTGTAGATCCTAGATGTTAGGCCTTTGCCAGATATACAGTTGGCAAATATTTTTTCCCATTCTTTGGGCTGTCTCCCTGCTCTTTTGATGATTTCTTTTGCTTTGCAGAAGCTCGTCAGTTTGATGAGGTTCCACTTGTCTATCTTATTTCTTATGGTGTGGGCACTGAGGGCTTTGATCAGGAATTGGTTGCCAGTTCTAATTTCCATAAGGGTGTCTCCTGCATTTTCTAAGATTCTTATAGTTTGAGGTTTTACATTTAGGTCTTTGATCCATTTAGAGTTAATTTTTGTGTATGGTGATAGGTAGGGGTCCTGTTTCAATCTTCTGTATGTGATCAGTCAGTTTCCCCAGCACTATTTACTGAATAGATTCTCCTCTCCCCAGTGATTGTTGGAGGCTTTGTCGAAGATGGGTTGGTTGAGAAATTGAGGCTTTGCGTTTGGAATCTCTATCCTGTTCCATTGGTCTACATGCCTGTTCTTATACCAGTACCAGGTTGTTGTTTTTCTCTCTTTTAATTTTTATTTTAAAATTGCGGGGTAAAATTTAGGGTGAGGTATACAAATATTCATTATGCGGGTACCCTTGTTGATGAGTTGTGCCCCCCCACCCCAGGCAGATATCAACTACTGTCAATCCCATCTTCCCCCCTCCATAGTTTCCCACTACTGTCAATCCTTTTCTTATAGTATTATGGTAGTTGTTCAAGGTCCACTTATGAGTGAGAACATGTGATACTCAGCTCTTTGTTTCTGTGAGAGATCACCCAGTATTATAAACTCTAATTCCATCCAGGTTGATGCGAAGTTCATGATTTTGTTCTTCTTTATGACTGTGTAATATTCCATTGTGTATAGGTACCACATTTAAAAAATCCAGTCCTCTTTTGATGCGCAGCATGGTAGGTTCCGTGTTCTTGCTATTGTGAACAATGTTGCAATAAACATACATTTGCAGGTATCTTTTTCATAGAGTGATTTGAGTTCTTCTGGGTGTATTGCGGGGTATTGCAGGATCATATGGAAGGTCAATTTTTAGAGCTTTTAGGAATCGCCACACTGATTTCCACAGAGGCTGTACTAGTTTACATTCCCACCAACAGTGTAGAAGTGTTCCCTTTCTGCCACATCCTCTCCAGCATCTGTTATTTTTTGAGTTATTGATGATGGCCATGGCTATTCTGACTGGAGTTAGGTCGTATCTCAGTGTAGTCTTTTTTATTTTTTTATTTTTTTAAATTTTTATTTTTTTGAGTTAGAGTCTCACTCTGTTGCCCAGATTAGAGTGCAGTGGCTGCTCCTGGCCACCACAACCTCAACCTGCTGGGCTCTGGCGATCGTTCTGCCTCAGCCTTCCAAGTAGCTGGAACTACAGGCGCGCACTACCGCACCCGGCTAATTTCTTGATTTGTTGTAGAGATGAGGTCTCACCAAGTTGCCCAGGCAGGTCTCGAACCCACGGGCTCAGGCAATTCACTCACCTCAGCCTCCCAAGTCGCGGGATTACAGGCTGAGCCACCGAGCCCGGCCTTTTATTTTTTTTTTGAGTTGGAGTCTCACTCTGTGGCCCAGACTGGAGTGCAGCTGCCACTCCCGGCCACCACAGCCTCGACCTGCTGGGCTCCGGAGATCCTTCTGCCTCAGCCTTCCAAGTAGCTGGAACTACAGGTGTGCGCTACCACACCCGGCTAATTTTTTGATTTGTTGTAGAGATGAGGTCTCACCAAGTTGCCCAGGTGGGTCTCAAACCTGTGGGCTCAGGCAATCCACTCACCTCAGCCTCCCAAGGCATGGGATTACAGGCAGAGCCACTGATCCCAGCTCAGTGTAGTTTTCATTTGCATCTCCTTGATGACTAGTGAGGCTGGACATTTTTTCATGTATCTGTTGACTGCTCGTATGTCTTCTTTTGAGAAGTGTCTGTTCATATCTTCTGCCTACTTTGTAAAGGGGCTGTTTTTTTCTTTCAGCACATTTGAGTTCCTTGTAGATCCTTGATTTTAGGCCTTTGTCAGACCTGGAGTTGGCAAATATTTTTTCCCAATCTGTGGGCTGTCTCCCTGCTCTCTTGATGGTTTTTTTGGCTTTTCAGAAGCTTGTTAGTTTGATGAGGTCCCACTTGTCTATCTTATCTTATGGCCTGGGCACTTTAGGTTTTGATCAGGAATTGGTTGTCAGTTCCAACTTCCATAAGAGTGTCTCCTGTATTTTCTAAGGTTCTTATAGTTTGAGGTTTTACATTTAGGTCTGTGATCCATTTAGAGTTAGTTTTTGTGTATGGGGATAGGTAGGGGTCCTGTTTCAATCTTCTGCATGTGGTCAGCCAGTTTTCCCAGCACCATTTACTGAACAGATTCTCCTCTCCCCAGTAGTGGGTGGTGGAGGCTTTGTCGAAGATGAGTTGGTTGAGAAATTGAGGTTTTGCCTTACAGTAAAGTTTGAAGTCTGAAAGTGTGATACCTCCTGCTTTGTTTCTTTTGCTAAGGATTGTTTTTGGCTATTTATGGTTGTTTATGTTTCCATATGAATTTCTGTATTTCATTTCCAGATCTGAGAGAATGATGTTGGTAATATAATGGGTATTGCGTTGAATCTGGAGATTGCCACTGGTAGGATGGACATCTTAACAATGTTGATTTTTCCTATCCATGAACATGGAATATATTTCCATTTGTTTGTGTCTTCTTGGATTTCTTTGAGCAGTGTTTTGTAGTTCTCATTGTAAACATCTTTCACTTCTCTGGTTAGGAAGATGCTGAGGTATTTCATTTTTTTGTGGCTATTGTTAGTGAGATTGTGCTTTTTATTTGGTTCTCCACTTTCTTGTTGTTGGTGTATAAGAATGCAACTGTCTTTTGCACATTTATTTTGTACCCTGAGACTTTGCCAAAGTCCTTTATCAGTACAAGCAGGTTTTGACAGATTCTCTTGGATTTTTGAGTTATAGGATCATATCATCAGCAAAGAGAGATAACTTGACTTCCTCTTTTTCTACTTTGATACCCCTGATTTCCTTCTCTTGTTTAATTGCCCTAACTAGTACTTTCAACACAATGTTGAACAAAAGGGGAGAGGGGCAGCAGCCTTGTCTTGTTCCAGTTTTCAGGAGAAATGTTTCTAGTTTCTGTCCATTTAGCAATATGTTAGCTGTGGGTTTATCGTAGATGGCACTGACTATTTTGAGGTATGTTCCTTCTATACCTAAGTGTTTGAGGGTTTTTATCAAGAAGGGATGCTGGATTTTTAAAAAAGCTTTTCTTGCATCACAATTTGAATTTTATCTAATTCCATTGGGATCTTGGTGCTGAGAAGAGATTTGTTTGTGAGTAAAATGGAGTAGAGTAAGTCCCCTACAAGCGAACCCTCAAGCTGCAAGCTTTCAAAGATGCGAATTTGCCTTTGCATGTCCAATCACATAAGTTGGTTCACATGTCTGGTGTACATTGTCACGTGTGTGCATTCTCTATAAGTGGTTGTGCTTTTATGTATTTTACTTTATAGTACTATATAAAGTCCTGTAACACAGTATCTTTATTTCAAGCCCAGGATGTCTGAAGCAAGTGTAAAAGCAGTGGTGATATAGTTGGTATAGTCAATTGTGTTCATTGGGTACCTAGGCTAACTCTGTTGGACTTACAAACAAATTGGATTAAGAACATGTTCTCTGGATGGAACTCATTTATATGTAGGGGACTTACTGTAGAATATTTCTAGGTATAGGATCTCATAGGTGCTGGTCACAGTATTGAAGGCAACCTAGTAAGCAGTGCTCTGATCGGGTGGTTTCTTTTCTTGGATGTGACCTCTGTTGGTTTCAGTTTTCCACTGACTCTACCATTTCCCATTTCCATCTAGATAACACTATTTATTTATTTATTTATATTTTTTGAGTTGGAGTCTCACTCTGTTGCCCAGACTGGAGTGCAGTGGCCGCTCCCTGCCACCGCAGCCTCGACCTGGTGGGCTCTGGCAATCCTTCTGCCTCAGCCTTCTGAGTAGCCGGAATTACAGGCATGCACTACCATGCCCAGCTGATTTTTGATTTATTGTTGAGATGAGGTCTCGCCAAATTGTCCAGGCAGATCTCGAACCCGCGGGTTCAGGCAATCCACTCACCTCAGCCTCCCAAGGCGCGGGATTACAGGCTGAGCCACCGAGCCCGGTTTGGATAACACTATTTAATGGTAAACTGGGCCTGTGACCTATTACGTTGTTCAGTGTTACTGCAGGCCATGGAGCTGGGAGAGTCAGCATAGCTCAGGCAACTAATTGAAGATTGCTCATTTGTCTCATCCTGAGGAATGCATTTTCCCAAGCATGGGGAGGAGAATTTTCTCCAGGTTTCCTCTCTTTTCAAGTTCACCCTGCACTGACATCTGCATTGAGTCAAAAGCCAATCCAAATACATCCCAGGAATGTAAGGAGGTTTCACTAATAGGAAACCTCTTGATGTAATTCACTGTGTTTACTCCCATGAGATCATCCCAATGGACATAAAATAAGCATTTGATAAAATCCAACACCCATTCCCATTAAAATAAACACTCAGTAATCTAAGAATAGAAGCCAGGTTTCCTAACTTGGAAAAAAAAGGAATAAATAAAAAACCCATAGTCAGTTACATATTTAATAATGAAATATTAGAAGCGTTCCCTTTAAAATCAAGAATGAGGCAAGGATTCAACATTTTTCTTCTGGAGGTACCAGCCAATGCAATGTGCAAAAAAAAAAAAAAAAAAGTTATAAGATAGAGATAAATCTATAATTACTTAGTTATAAGATAGAGATAAATCTACTTATATGAGCTAATTGTATAGACAGAAACCCTGAACTATCAGTTGAAAATTATTAGTATTAATAAAAGGGAGTTCAGGAAGGTGTCCAGATATAAGAATAATATGTGTAAACTGGTAATATTCCTATATTTGAACAGTAACTAATAAAATGAACAGAGAGAAAAATCTATTCAAAACAGAAAAAATCATTTAAGATATGTTAGAATAAACTAGAGAGGGAATATATAAGGTTTGTATGAAGAAAATGATACAACTTTCTATAAGAGCAAAAAAATATAACCTGAATAAAAGAAAAGGTGTATATTTCTAGATGCTTATTCAGTACAAAGTAAGCTTTAAAATCTCATCAAAAATCCCAAGAGGATCCTTTGGTTAACACAATGAGCTGACATAATAAAGAACTCTTACAAATCAACAACTCAGGAGAGATGTAAATTAGAAGCAGCAATGACGTGCCTATCAGATGTCTTATCAGATGGTGACAGTTTGAGGGAAATAGAAATCTTATGCAAATTTTATAGAACTGTAAATCGGTGCATATCTTTTTTGGAGTTCAACTTGACCAGGGCTACTAAGCTTTAAAATCTACTTAAGGAACTTGTCCTATAGAAAAACTCATACACTGACACCCCCATATGTGGACAAAAATAAATATAGAAGAATGTTTATTTTTAAATAGTTTTTAGAAGACTACTTGTATGAGTAAAATATTAGAAGCAGTCAAAATTGTTAAATAAATTGTGGCACAAATGTCCTTTGGATGACAATGTAGAGATGAAGAGAAAGTGATTCTATATTCATTGAAGTAGAAAGCTCTGTAATGCATATTGTTAAATGAAAAAAGCAAGTTCTGGTATGAACCAATTCATGTTTATAATGCCTGTGAATACACAAAAAGGACTGGAATGATATGCTTTAAAGTAACAGTAGTTCTGGTGGTGGAATGGAGCATGGGGGAGAGAGTTGAAAAAAAATATTTTCTTTTTATTCCATACACTTCTTTATTAGAAATTTTTATGAGCATTTATATATGTATTATCTTTTTTTGTAGCTTTTAAAACAATATCTTACAAGAATTTAAAAAGAAAGCTTAGGCAGTATAAAGCCTGTTAGTGTGTAACTACTAATGTGGGAGAGGAAAAAGAATGATACAGATGACTAGTATATTAGCATTTGAGAAAAATGCATATGTGTGTAGAGTGTATGAAAATGCATATACACACAAATAGTTATGTACGAAAAATTTGGAAGTTTACATGCTGTTAATAGTGGTTATTTTGAGTATAGGAGCTGAGAGGTCCTGGGTTTTTATTCTTAATATTTTGATTTTTTTGAAATTTTTAATTGTAGAAATATTAAAAGGAGCCGGGCTTGGTGGCTCAGTCTGTAATCCTGCACCCTTGAGAGGCTGAGGTGAGTGGATTGCCTGAGCCCGTGGGTTTAAGACCTGCCTGGGCAGCGAGACCTCATCTCTACAATAAGTCAAAAAATCAGCTGGGCGTGGTAGCGCACACCTGTAATTCCGGCTACTCGGAAGGCTGTGGCAGAAGGATCGCCGGAGCCCAGCAGGTCGAGGCTGCGGTGGCTGGGAGCGGCCACTGTACTCCAGTCTGAGTGACAGAGTGAGACTCCAACTCAAAAAAAAAAAAAAAAAAATTAAAAAGAATAACCTCAGAATGAAGATGTGTTTTATTTTAACATTTATGATTTCAAGAATTGGAATTGGGGTGGAGTCAGTGGAATAGAGTTAGCATAGGGCAAGTTTCTTTCAAAATACCCTTTAGGTCCTTGACCGATGAGAGAGTTATGAAGAATGAATCTGCTTTTAACCAATGACCATTCATTTGATATAAAATTTGCCTCTTTAGTGATGACTTCTAAATGGAGGCTTCATGGATTTTTCTAGATTACAAAAGAAGAAGAAGGATCAAAGTTTCCCACAGACTCTTGGTGAACCTATAAAATACTGGCTATTCTGTAGGTTGAGGAAGATGGGACTTCCATTTGTCTTTCATATTCTAAATATTTTCTTTGATTTAAAGCATTCATTGCTTCCTTTTGCTGTCAGGGAAATGAAGGAAACACATTTCAGTAGCACTTTGCTGAATGCACTTATCTCTAGCTACTGCTATAAATATGCAGTCATCAGATTCTAGCAGTGCCCAATAAATCAAGGTCTTTGGCCAGAATTTTACTTGTGTCCTGAAATAGTCTCCTCCTCAAGTTATATTGTGAATTCTACAGTAACTCCTTTCCCCAGGGATAGAAAGTAACCAAAGGTAAATGTGGGTTTAAATAATGCTAATTTCATGGTTTGATTTACAACAGGCTGTGGAACATCTGTGTGAACTGGTGACTGGCAGATGCAGGCATGTTTGGGAGTTACTTACTGAGCACCAGGTATGAGCCAGGCACTGTTTTTGGTGTGACGGTACAAAGAAAAACAAGTTATGGTTGCAGTTCTCAGGAAGCCCAAAGTTTTGAGAGAAAGACGCAGTATTTGGGTTAAAGTAAGATGCATGACAATGAATGGGCTTGAAAGAAGTCCAGGAATCTGATTTTAAATTTTTGAATATTTCATAGCATTCCCCAATTAAGATGCTAGAATGGTATTTTCACTGTTGATGTTTTCTTTCTTTTGCGGGAGTTTATTTGTTTGAACTCTAGGCACCATATGAGGTCTTTGAGTACAGATAGGTAATAAGCATTCTAGAATACAGAGCATAGAAACTCTCTATTACTTTCCCTGGGATTTCTCAAGAAAATCTCTTGCTATGGTCTGAATGTTTGTGTCCCCCACAAATTAATATGTTGAAATCCTGACTTCTAAGGTAACAAAGCCTTCATGAATAGGATTAGTACCCTGGTAAAAGAGACCCCAGAGCTTGTTCACCTCTTCCGCCATGTTAGGGCAGAGCAAAAAGACAGTACTCTATGAACCCGGAAAGTTGGCCCTCACCAGACACTGAATATGCAGCCTTAATCTTGAACTTCCCAGACCCAGAACTGGGAAATAAATTTCTGTTGTTTAGAAACCACACAATTTATGGTGTTTTGTTATAGCAGCCAAATAGACTAAGACTTTCCTCTTAGACTGAATATAAGAAGTCAGTTAAAAAAAAAAAGGCTCCCAGGTACTGTGGGATAAGGGTACAAGTCTGGATATCCTTATTATATGAGCTAAGCATGCTTAAGGCAACTGTTGTCAAACTTTAGCATGCATCAAAATCATCTGGAGAGGTTGCAAAGCACAGATTGCTGGGTCCCATACTCAGGTAGGATTGGGTTGTGGTGGAGAATTTGCATGCCTAACAAATTATTGGAAGATACTGATATTGCTGATCTGGGGATACAGGGTCTGGAGATTGCACTTTGAGAACCACAACCTTAAAACAAGTAATCTCAAACAGAAAGCTGTTAGTCTGATGCTAATTGGTCAGCTTTAAATTGTATGCCATGTTTTGGTTAGTTTGCCTATGAAAGGTACACCCCCAGGCAAATTGCTTGCTGCCTCTAGGAATTAGCTAACCTTGGGAGGTGCACTCCCCTGCCCTCCTACAGTTAGAGAGGCACCAGATGCCAGAACATCAAGAGTATAGAAAATAAGAAAACATAATTAATATAAAGAGGAAATGACAAAGTGTAGGGCGACACACACTTAGTGACAACATGAACACACCCTGGATGTAGCCCCGCAGAGGGTTGAAGCCTGGGGAAGGGTCCTGGGAGTGGCCAACTCAGGATGTCCCCTTCCCCTTAGATTCTGTGACTAGGTGTGCTGATCACACTGAGGCCATGGGTGAAGTGTTTTCTACACCTACTGGCCATATCTAGTGACTTTGCATACTGAATTTTCTCACGCAACCTTCCTTGGAGCAGTTGACCTCCCTGTGCTGGTTCAGACCAGATTGGGCATGCTTGGATCAATGCCCAGAACCTTTAGTTACCTTTAATTCATCTTTAGTTTATTATATTAATAATAGTAAAAATTCCATCCCTAGAGCATATTTGCAGCCATTTTGTGTACCTGCAACATATGTATTGGAGCGTTCTCACACTATGCTTGTGGACTAGAAACGCTACCCTTTTCATGCTTAACCCCATATTCCACCCCATGTAAAATGCCATATATGTGCCTTTACAATCTGGAGCAGTTTTTTCCTGTGCAACTGGCCACTCCTGGACCATTTTCTCTGTAAATAAGTTCCCGAATAAAGTCTAAGTCTTGTCTACTGTCTCTGGGTCATTTCTTTGGCGTCTCGGACACGGTACCTTCCTTTTGGGGTCTTTGAGAGTCCTACATGACATAAAGCTTCTTTGAGACAAGGCTGGTTGTGAGTGTCCCTCACGGGTTGGATGATTCATACCTGCTCCCTAGTGTCTCTGGATCTACTAATTTTGCTTTCCACCATTATAAAGTCCCACATGCCATGGATCTCTGGAACAATTCAAATTCAGCTGAAACTGATTATGTTAATTTTCTAAGGTTCATGAGGAAAAGAAGAGTGTGCGTCTTTCCATCCCTCTAGTCTAGGATTGTCGGATGAAGTACAGGATTCCCAGTTAACTTTGAATTCAGATTCGCAGCAAAAAATTTTTAGTGTATACTCCAAATACTAAAAAATTATTCCTTGCTTATCTAAAATTCAAATATAACCAGGTATACTGTATATTTATTTGCTAAATCTGGTAACCTGACTCTATTCTGTCACCTATTCAGAGCTTGAAATATTTGTTGAATTAATTAATGAGTTCATAAATACCATTTTGGTTTGAGAAATTTTGTTTCAACTGTGCCGCAATTCCATTCTCATGGAAAATTGATCAGTAGCAATGCTAATTTACATATGTGTTCTTTTCTTCTAAGCCTGTTCACTTGCACAGATCCTGACATACATATATGTGTATTTGAAATATGTTTTTATACACATTACATATATGTGTGTGCATACACATTTTTAGTTTTCTTTTTCTCATATTTGAAGAGATTTCTCACTCCCAGTCCCAGATCTGGCACCGATTCTGAACTTAGGATCAGAGGAGAGGGTTAAGGAGCTGCCAGGACTACATAGGTCTTGGCACCAAGTCAAGCTTGCTGCCCAGCTTTGGTCACTATGATGATCTTCAGATAACCTGCCCTATACCCCATGACGCCAAGGACCGAAACTTTTTCTACCCGAGTTACCAACAACATATTTCCAAATCCAATGACCATTTCTTCATTCTCATCTTATTTCACTTCTGAGGAGAATTCAACACAGTTGACCTTTCTCCTTCTTAAAACTTTGTCTTATTTCCTGTGGCTTCCTCCATGCATGCTCATTATTCCCCTTATGAGGTTGTACTTTCTAGTTCTCCTTTGCTGGAACCTCCTCATTCACTAAACCTCTATGCTGTCTGTGTATTAAAGTCACCTCGTGTTTTTAAGAAGCCCCACCACAGGCCTAGACCTGTCATCCGAGCCTCAGATCCACAGATATGTCTACACGGTGTCTCCACTTGAAGGTCTTACAGATATCTCAAATGTAACGTATCTGTTTTACTCTCCTAATTTCTCCCTCATCCTTCTAGAGTCTCTAGTGTGGACATGGACAGTAACAATTATCTGGTTAATTCCATCTGAGGGCCAGAAGCCATTCTTAGTTTTCTTTTTCCTTAAACCCTCACCCTCCATCCATTCCAATAGTAAGTTCTTTATTCAAACTCTTAAGGTTGCCTTAAATCCAACCCTTAATCTCCAGTCTGTACCATTTTCACTGAATCCAGTCTCCTACCATTATTACCCTAATTGACTTCCCTGCTATTCTTCTTGTCCCCCTCCAATCAATTATGTCTCAGTTGAGTGATATTCATATTAGATTGTGTTTATGTTTTGCATAAAATTATTTAATAGATACCTTTTCACTGGATTTGGAATGATATTCCAGTGTCTTACTGTGTTCTATAAGACCCTTCATGCCCTGGTTCTTGCTGAACTCTGTAAGACCCTCTCTAATTTCCATTGTGCTCTGCCCACACTGATCTTGTTTCAACTCTTTAAATACATCTACCTCAGGGTCTTTGCGCATACTGTATCTCTCCCTGGAATACCTTCCCTTCCCATGGCTGGATCTTTCTCATTCTTGTATTGGTGTTTAAATGTTACTACCATTGCCAGAGAGCATGCCCTGGTCACTATTTTATTTTAATTTTTAAGTTTTAAATTTTAATTGTAGAGTTATGGGGTGCAGGTGGGATTTATTACATATGTAAGTTGCATGCAGGTGAAGTTTGGGCTTCTAGCTGGCATTCTCTCCCTCTAAAAGCGGACCAGGTACCCAGTATGTTGCCACATACTCCCTGCCCTTCCCCCTTTGTTCTTTCCTCCTTCTTCCACTAGCCGTGTCCAGTGTCTGCTGATCTTACCCTCGTGCTAGTGTGGCCAGTGTTCAAGGCCTACTTATGAGTGAGATTCAGTTCTTTATTTCTGTGATAGTTCACTTAGTATGATGGTCTCCAGCTACATCCACGTTGCTGTGAAGGCCATGATTTTGTTCTTCTTTACGGCTGCATAATACTCCATTGTGTATAAAGGGGGGACCCCCCCAAAACCAGAATTTATTTATTAAATATTGTGTATTTATTTTCACATGTTTAAATTTCAGTCACCTTCAAAGTACTCTTTGTTTAATGCATTCATCTATTGAGATGCTTTTTCCATTGTTCAAAACAGTTCTTGAATTCATCAATTTAGATGTCTTTCAGTGCCTCCTTTACTTCACCTCTTCCACTTCAGGAAAATGTTTCCCTTTGAGGATTTTGTTTTTCATTCAGGGAAACAAGAAAATAGTCCTTCAGGGTGAGATCAGGTTAATAGGGAGGGTGGGGAATGGGGATCAGGCCATTTTGGGTCAAAAACCTCTGAACACTTAGCATGGTACAGGCAAATGTGCTCATAAATCACCCATCATGAAATGGACAAACACATTGAAAAAGTCTCAAATAAAAAAAAATTCACCAAAGTCGAATGTAACCTCTCACAACACTAGCTGGTACACTGATGCCAATGTGTTCTAGAACACTTACTTGTGGGAGAAGCCTGCATTACAAGATGCCTGCCCTACAGAAAATAATTGGGCTGGGCTCGATGGCTCAGCCTGTAATCCCAGCACTTTGGGAGGCTGAGGTGAGTGGATTGACTGAACCCATGGGTTTGAGACCAGCCCGGGCAATTTGGCGAGACCTCATCTCTACAATAAATAAAAAATTAGCTGGGTGTGGTAGCGTGTTCTGGCTACTTGGAAGGCTGAGGCAGAAGGATCGCTGGAGCCCAGCAAGTCAACACTGGAGTGGCCATGAGTGTGCCATTGCACTCCAGCCTGGGCGACAGAGTGAGACTTCAACGCAAAAAAAAAAAAAAAAAAAAAATTGGTTTTCTTTGGGGGGACCCCTTGTATGCACCACATTTTCTTTATCCAGTCCACTTTTGATGAGCATCTGGGTTGGTTCTGTTTTTGCTATTGCGAATAGGGCTGCAATAAATATGTGTGTGCAGGCGTCTTTTTGGTAGAGTGATTTATGTTCCTCTAGGTATAGTCCCAGAAGCGGGATTGCTGGATCATATGGAAGCTCAATTTCTAGTTCTTTCAGAAATCGCCAGATTGCTTTCCATAGAGGTTGAATTAGCTTACATTCCCATCAACAGTGAAGTGATCCACTTGTCTCTGCAGCCACACCAGCACCTGTTGTTTTTTTGACTTATTAATTATAGCCAGCTGGGCTCGGTGGCTCAGCCTGTAATCCCGTGCTTTGGGAGGCTGAGGTGAGTGGATTGCCTGAGCCCGCGGGTTTGAGACCCACCTGGGCAACTTGGTGAGACCTCATCTCTACAATAAATCAAAAATCAGTCGGGCATGGTAGGGCGCGCTTGTAGTTCCGGCTACTTGGAAGGCTGAGGCGGAAGGATCGCTGGAACCCAGCAGGTCGAGGCTGCAGTGGCCGGGAGCAGCCACTGCACTCCAGTCTGGGCAACAGAGTGAGACTCCAACTCAAAACAACAACAATAACAAATAGCGGCCAGGCAAATCCTCAAAAGCAAATGCAACAAAAGGTAAGATAGACCTTATCAAACTGAAAAGTTTTTGCACAGCAAAAGAAACCATCAAGAGAGTAAAGAGATAACCCAAAGTTTTTGCACAGCAAAAGAAACCATCAAGAGAGTAAAGAGTAAAGTAGGTTTTTTCCTCATTGTGTTCTCTGCAGCCCTTTGTCAATTTTCATCACACTGATGACAATTTATAATTATTTTATTTATCTCCTTACTTTTTGTCCCTCTCCTCTAACTAGAACAAAATTCTTCTGAGGTCAGAGACCATATTTGTTTTGTTCACTGCAGTCCTTAAGATCCTGGTACAAAGTCCTATACAAAATTGACTCCATAATACTTTTGAATGAATACACTTCATTTTTGCCATACCCTATTCAAAACTTGAAGTTCTGTTGCTTAGCCAGACTTCTTGACCTAGACCCTTTACCTGCTGTCAGAACCTACCTGCTTACCTATTTACCTAGATCTTTGCAGAGTGAAGACTGGTTCCTCCTCTGTGTTTAACCCATTTGTCATCACCCACCTGTTAGGTCTGCTCTCATTACATGGATACTCTTTCTCTAATATTTTCTCTCTCTCACTGTCTCTCTTTTTGTTCTG
The DNA here is from genome assembly GCF_000164805.1 of Carlito syrichta. Lineage (NCBI taxonomy): Eukaryota > Metazoa > Chordata > Mammalia > Primates > Tarsiidae > Carlito > Carlito syrichta. The sequence continues at coordinate 1,542,663 of NW_007252935.1, forward strand.
GATTGCTGCAGTTAAACTTTTCATACCTAATTAAGTCATAGGAAATGACATAGATTCCCTTAGTTTCCTGATGCATTAGAAATTCATCTTCAAATACCCATGGCTGTAGCAATTATCATCCTCCTTTTCTAACTGATGGTAGACTAGAACTTGCAGTTCCTTGTTCTGGGGATGTCTAACTATATTTTTCTTAGTAAAACATTTAAATAATTGTAAATCAACAAATTATAATTGTATAAATTTATGGGGTACAAAGTGATGTTATAATTTATGAATACAGTGTGGTATGATTAAATCAAGTGAGTTAATATGTCCATCACCTCAAACATTTAACATGTTTTGTGGTAAGAACATTTAAAATCTACTAGCTTAAAAATTCTGAAATGTACAATATTTTATTATTAAGTATAATCACTATGATATGCAATAGAGCAAAAATAACTTCCTCTTGCCTGAGATTTTTTACTTTTTGAGATCATCTACCCATTTCCCTCACCCCCAGCTTCTGCAACCACTCTGCTCTCTGCTTTTATGAGTTTGATTGTCTTAGATTCCACATATGTGAGAACATGATGTGGTATTTGTCGTTGTGTGTCTGTTTATTTAACTTAGCATAAGGCTCTCCATTTCTATCCATGTTGTTGCAAATGTCAAAATTCCCCTTCTTTAAGGCTGAATAGTATTCCACTGAGTAAATATATCACATTTTCTTTATCTGTTCACCAGTTGATGGACACTTGGGTGGATTCCATAACTTGACTATTGTAAATAGGTTGCAATGAACATAAGAGTGTAGACTTTCTTCAACAAACTGATTTCAGTAGTGAGATTGCTGGATTACATGGTAATTCTACTTTTAGGTTTTTGAGGAATCTTCATAAAATTTTCCATAATGACTGGATAGTAGTATCCCCCTTATCTGAAAGAAATACATTTCAATACTTCTGGCGGATGCCTGAAACCAAGACTTCCAGTGAATGTCTCTCTCTCTCTCTCTCTCTCTCTCTCCATATACACGCACATACACACACAGTGTTTTTTACTCTACATATATATTTTTAAGGTTTAATTTATAAATTAAGTATGGTAAGAAATTAGTACTAATAAAATAGAACAATTATAACAATGTAACAACATATGTGAATATGGTCTCTGTCTCTAAAAATACCTTATTTTATTATACTGTGAATAACTGAAATGGTGGATAAGTGGGGACTACTAGTTTATATTCCACCAAGAATATACAGGGGTTCCTTTTTTCCTACATCTGCGCCAGCATTTACCTTTTTTTTTGTTGTTTGTTTTTGTATTTTAGAGATAAGTTTTCACTTAATTTCCCAGGCAGGAGTATAGTAGTACAATCATAGGCCACTACTGCAGCCTCGAACTCCTGGACCCAAGAAATCCTTCCATCTCAGCCTCCAGAGTAGCTACAGGCATATGTCACCATGCCTGGCTGATTCTTAAATTTTTTGTAGTGAAGGGGTCTCTCTAAGTTGCTCAGTCTGGTCTCAAACTCCTGACCTCAAATGATCTTCCTGCCTCAGCTGCCTAAAGTGCTGGGATTACAGGTATGAGCAATTATGCCTGACCATCTTTTGTCTTTTTTATAATAGTCATTCCAACAGATGTGAGTTGATATTTTACTCTAGTTTTAATTTGCATTCCCTAATGATTGATGATATTGAGCATTAAAAAAATTATCTCTGGGCAATTTGTATGTCTTCTTTTGAGAAATATCCATTCAGGTTTCTCATTAAAATTTTTTTAAATTAATATTTTTTTATTGTTATTGAGTTGTTTGAGTTTCTTACATATTTTGGATATTAACACTTATCGGAAATATGGCTTGCACATATTTTCTTCCAATTCATAGGTTTTCTCTGTACACTGTTAATTGTTTCCTTTGCTGTGAAGAAGAGTTTTAGTTTAATGTTTATCTATATTTGCTTTTTTTTTGCCTGTGTTTTTGGGACAAATCTAAAAATCATTGTCCAGACTAATGTCTTGTCATTTTACTCTATGTTTTCTTCTAGTACCTTTACAGTTTCTGGTCTTGTTAAGTCTCTAATTCATTTTGAGTTGGTTTTGTATATGGTGTGAGATAAGGGACCATTTTCATTTTTCTATGTGTGGATAGCCAGTTTTCCCAGCATTGTTTAGAGAAGAGGTTTTCCTTTTCCTATTGTTTACTCTTGGCATCTTTGTCAAAAATCAGTTGGCCATATGTGTGTTGGTTCATTTCTGGGTTCTCTATTCTGCACCATTGATTAATGTGTCTATTTTTTTGGCCTGTTTTAATTAATATAGCTTTGTAGTATAGTTTAAAATCAGGTAGTTTGATACTCCAGCTTTGTTCTTTTGTTCACGGTTGCCTTGAATATTCTTTTTTTGTGTGTAGTTCCATATAAATTTAAAGATTGTTTTTCTATTTATATAAAATATTATGTTGGAATTTTGATCAGGATTGCATTGAATCTGTATATCTCTGGATGGAATGAACTTTTTAATAACACTAATTCTTTTAATCCATGAACATGAGATATTTTTCCATTTATTTTTGGCTTCTGCGATTTTTTTCAACATTCTATAGTTTTCAGTGTATAGGTTTTTCACCCCCTTGGTTGTATTTACTCCAAAGTATTTTATTTTATTTTTTGTAGTTATGGTAAATGGGATTGTTCTGTTAATTTCTTTTTTGAGTAGTCTATTGTTTGTGTACAGAAACATTACTAATTTTTGTGTTTTAATTTTGTATCCTGCAACTTTACTGTATTTGTTTATTATTTCTAACAGCTTTTTGGTGGAGTCTGTATGTTTTTCTATATATAAGATCATGTCACACCAAGTTGTGATAATTTCAATTCTTCCGTTTCTATGTAAATATCTTTTGTTTCTTTCTCTTGTCTACTTGCTCTGACAATGGCTTCCAATACTACAATGAATGGAAATGATGAGAGTGGACTAACTTGTTCCTACTTGACGTGGTGGATGATCCTTTTAATGTGTTTTTGAATCCAGTTTGCTAGTATTTTGTTTAGGATTTTTGTATCTATGTTCATTAAGGATATTGGCCTATAATTTTCTTTTCTTGTTAGGTCCTTGTCTGGCTTTGGTATCATAGTAATGCTGGCCTCATAAAAAGAGTTTGGAACTATTACCTCCTCTTCAATATTTTGGAAGAGGTTGAGAAAAATTGGTATTAACTCTTATCTAAATGTTTGGTAGAATTCAACAGTGAAGCCAATAGTCTTTGATGTGAGACTATTACCCATTCAACCTCTCTCCTTATTGGTTTGTTCAGATTTTCTGTTTCTTCATGATTCATTCTTGGTAGGTTGTATGTGTCTAGAAATTTATCCATTTCTTCCAGGGTATCCAATTTGTTGGCCTATAATTGTTTGTAGTATTTGTTTATGATCATTTGTATTTCTGTATCATCAATTGTAATGTCTCCTCTTTCATTTTTGATTTTTTTGGAGTCTTTTCTTATTTTAGATAAAGTTTTGTACAGTTTGTTTGTCTTTTAAAAAAAACCCAACTCTTAGTGTCATTGATATTTTCTATTGTTTTTCCAATCTCTACTTCACTTATTTCTGCTCCGATCTTTAATTCCTTCCTTCTGCCTAATTTGGGGTTTAGTATGTTCTTCTTTTTCTAGTTATATGAGGTATATCATTAGTTGTTTATTTAAAATCTTTCTTCTTTTTTAATGTAGGCATTTATTGCTATAGATTTCCTCTTAGAATTGTTTTTGCTGCATCCCACAAGTTTTGGTATGTTGTTTTCATTTTCATGTGTCTCAAGATATTTTTTAATTGTTTTTTTTTTTTGACTGGATGATTTCAAATGTTCTTTTGAGCTCACTGATTCTTCTGATTGAGTTTGTTGTTGAAGCTTTCCATCAAATTTTTGATTATAATCTTCATTTCTGGGATTTAAGTTTTTAAAAAATTGTTTCTAGTTCCTTGTAAAACATCTCATTTTGTTTGTGTATTGCTTTTCAAACTTAATTTTCTATTTGTGTATTCTTATAGTTTACTAAATTTTTTAGGAGGATTATTCTTAGTTCTTTGTCAGTAATTTTATAGATTTTCTTTTTTTAAAGGTCTATTATTGAGGTTTTATTAGTTTCCTTTGGTGGTGTCATAATTCCCTGTTTCTTTATAATTGTAGTATCTCTGTGGTTTGTAGCTAAACTTGTGTAGCAGAAAATTTGTTGTCTTAAATGCGTATATTAGAAAAGTGAAAGATAAAAGTAAATTACCTCAGAATATATCTCATGAAGTTAGAAAAAAGAATAGCAAATTCATCTCAAAGATGGTAGAAGGAAAAGAATAACAAATCCTATAGCAAAAGTAATGAAAACATTTCCTAATGTGGCAATAGAGATCATTCAATCCCAAAGTGGTTTATTTGAAAAAAAAATTGGTAATAAATAAACACATGGATAATATTGAGCAAAAAATTGGAGAGATATTAGGAATGAAGCATGTGACTTCATTATATATTGCACAGACATTAAACAACATTATAAAACATATTTATGAACAATTTATGGCAATACATTTGAAAATTTAGATGAGATGGACAAATTACTAGGAAAACATATATTATCAGATGAAATGAGAAAACTGTTAGAAAAATGCAACTTATCAAAAACAGTTAGAAAATATGAAGAATTCTACAGGAATTTAAAAAATTGTGTTAGTAATTTTTTTCTTGGTAGTAGACCAAGAACTCAGATTTTCCTCTGTCCAGCATTAAACTATTTTCATTGATAGCCATAAAATTATTTACTTATGTGTTAGTTACTATAACCATTTGAGATGCAATTTCCAATTTCAATAACTGAACAAAAGATGAATACTTCTTTAATAATAAATGTTTCTTTTTGCTTTCAGGTAGTAATTTATAACAACTAGTTTACTTGCTTTTTAGTAAGACACCTCATTGCTTAACTAAACATGTTATTAACGCTAGACATATTTCTTAATTAATAATCTATATAAAATTGTGAGGCCCTCAGTTTGAACATATTTAAAAACTCCCTTAATGTATAAATTTAGTGGCTGCTTCTGGAAGATATCTAACTAAGCACCACGACTTTAGCAATTCATCTGCATGAATACCGACTTATAATGTTTCCAACTTTTATGATATGAACTATAGCACTCTGTTGTCTTCACAATAATAAAGAATATTGGTGAGACATTTTTATAGAAGAGAGATTCTTTCCTATGTTTTCTAGAAATTCTCATTTTGGCTTTCTGCTCAATGTGCATAACCAAAATATACTTTCAAAACATAGGTTAAAAAGAGATATTAGCTGATAGATGAAGCATTAGTTGATTCATTCTTTTATTCAAGCATTAGTTGATTCATTCTTTTATTCAAGCATAAGGGTTTAGAAAAAGATCACTAGGAACTTCAGAAATAACTGCATAAATAAGATGGTATATGAAAGAGGTGATACCTTGCCCAAGAAGGATAGGCTGAATAAATCCTAGAGTGTCATGAGTGCTACTGCTAGTCTATGAGGTTAAAAGTCAAGTAATATTGTTGACAAGGACACATCTTTGTTTCCATCGTGCTTATTATAATCTCAAAGAAATGATACTTAAAATAGAACGGAAAGTTTTTTTCCTCAACCATTGCCTTTGGATATATGAGCTAGTTCAGTAATAAACTTTCATCTCTTACAATGCTGTTCAGATTTCCAATCAACAGCGCCTTGTCTGCTTCAGCATGTTCACTAAGGAGAAGGGCTCTCCTTTGTTGGATCACAGTCCACATTTACCCAGAATTAAAGAGGTAGTCTTGGTTTTGACTAACACAAGGAAACTTTGAGACCAACAGAGCATAATCTGCTAAATGAGCTTTGCAGTGGCTATAGCAGTAAAATCAGTGGCAGCTTGGCAGAGAACCTGGGAAAGTTTTTTAGTTTGTCATTTTTATCATCTCTGCTGGAAGTTTCTTACTTGGCTCGGGGTGGGAACATGAAGAATTGCAAATCTGCTGGATTCAATGACAAAATAAACCCTGGAAGATGCAGGTCCAAACTGTTATTCTGAAGGGTGTGAGGCACTTTCTCTACAGATGGGGAGAGAGAACATGTCACAGTGCATACTCAGCAGTCCGTGCCCTGGCCAGCTCCCCTACCCACAGCCCTAGTCCACAGCTCCTATCTGGCCAAGTGCTCACTGCTATTAGTTGTCTTGACAGTCAGAGAGTTAGCTGGAGAGCTGGGCTGTGGCTTGCACAGGCTCAGGCTGTCTGGCAGCCCTGACTTGATGACCGTTGGCTTCTGTATAATGCATGAAGCATAAGGATTCTCACTGCTGCCTACTGAACTCATTTTATAAGGCCTGCTTAATCTTGATAATATTGGCTGGATATGGACATTGCAGGAAAGTAAAATTACAGGCCAGTCTCAGTCATAAATATCGATGAAAAATCTGAAATAAGTATAATCCAGTCATACATTAAAAATACTGTATCATGAAAAAAAGTTTTGTGTGTGCCAGAAATGTAAGGTTGGTTCAACATTCACAAGTCAACGAATGTAATTCATTGAGTGAAAGGACAAAAGAGAAATGACTTAAGATTATCTCCATAGCTGCAGAAAAAATATTTAATTAAAATCCTTTTATCATATCCATTTATGATAATAAATTCTTAACAAACTGGAAATAGAAGGGAACTCTTTAATCCTATAGAATCCCCACAAATATTCTTCAGCAAACATTATATTGAATGGTGAAACACTTTTTCTCCTTTTTGAAATTACATCAGAAACAATACAGATATATGCACTATTACCATTTTGTATTCAACATTTTTGCTGAAATGCCTGGCTAGCCATTGTAATTAATGCAAAAAAAAGAATATTTAAAATATTCTTTATAATATAATTTATATTATATTATATTATATAATTATATATAATGATAATATTTATAAAAGAATATAAATTTTTATAAAATAATTTATAAAAGAACCTTAGAAAATGCAGGAGACACTCTTATGGAAGTTGGAACTGGCAACCAATTCCTAATCAAAACCCGAAGTGTCCAGGCCATAAGAGATAAGATAGACAAGTGGGGCCTCATCAAACTGACGAGCTTCTGCAAAGCCAAAGAAATCATCAAGAGAGCAGGGAGACTGCCCACAGAATGGGAAAAAGTATTTGCCAACTCCAGGTCTGACACAGGCCTAACATAAAGGTTCTACAAGGAACTCAAATGTGCTGAAAAGAAAAAAACAAACAGCCCCATTACAAAGTAGGCAAAAGATTCGATGACACTTCACAAAAGAAGATATATGAGCAGCCAACAGATACATGAAAAAATGTTCAGCCTCACTAGTCATCAAGGAGATGCAAATTAAAACTACCCTGAGATACAACCTAACTCCAGTCAGAATGGCCATTATGAATAACTCAAAAAATAACAGATGCTGGAGAGGATGTGGCGAAAAGGGAACACTTCTACACTGTTGATAGGAATGTAAACTAGTACAACCTCTGTGGAAATCAGTGTGGCGATTCCTAAAAGCTCTAAAAATGGACCTTCCATATGACCCTGCAATTCTCCTACTGGGAATATACCCTGAAGAACTCAAATCACTCTATAAAAAAGATACCTGCATTGTTCACAATAGTAAGATCATGGAACCAACCATGCTGTCCATGAAAGAGGACTGGTTTAAAAAATATGATACATATACACAATGGAATATTACGCAGCCATAAAAAAGAACAAAATCATGAATTTTGCAGCAACCTGGATGGAATTAGAGTTTCTAATACTGAGTGATCTCTCACAGAAACAAAGATCTGAGCATCACATGTTCTCACTAATAAGTAGACCTTGAACAACTACCATAATACTGTAAGAAAAGGATTGATAGTGGCAGGAAACTATGGGGGTGGGCAGGGAGGAGCAGGGAGGTGGGATTAACGGTAGTCAATATCTGTCTGGGGATGGGGGGGCACACCTCATTAATAAGGACACCTGCACAATGAATATTTGTATACCTAACCCTTAACTGTACCCCACAATTAAAAAAATATATAAAACTTTATTATTCATAGAAAATAAAAATAACAAAATTATTAATATGAATAAGTGAATTTAGTAAGATTGCCAAGTACATCATATATAAAATTAATTATATAATGTATATGATAATAATTAATTAGAAATAAAAATATCATTCTGTTTTCAAAAACATCAACTATTTATAAACATAGCTAACAAAAAATCTGTGAGCTCTCATCTCAGAAAACTAAAAATATTACAAGATATTAAAGAAGGTCTAAACAAAAATTTTCTGGAGATTATTTTTGGGTATTCTATCAGACTAAGGAGTTTTCTTCTATTTCCTGTTTGTTAAGATTTTTGTTATTATAAATGAATGTTCATTTTTATTAAATGTGTTATTTGCATCTGTGGAGATAATCTTATGACTTTTCTCCTTTGTCAGAGGATATACTATATTCCTAGATTGAAAGGCTCAAAATTGTATAGATGTAATCCCTATTAGTATGCCAGGTTCATATGTTTGTGTATGTGTAGAAACTGATTTTTAAAAATATATGGGGAGGGACTTCCGGCAAGATGGCGACGGGGCAGCCTGGTCTATGAAACCCTCGGCAAAGGAGAACACAGAGGGTCTCTGGCTCTCTCCCTGGGGGCTGCGGATCCCAACGTGGGCAGCCTGCTCTTCACATGGAACTCGGCCATCACCACCGCTGGGGCATCGCAGCAGTCTGGACAGCCACTGCAGCTGCAGACACAGCAGCCACCGGTGCAGTGCAACCTCCATGCTGGTCATAGAGCATCACGCCACCTGTGCCTGAGGCAGTCCACGACTTCAGTCTTTGAAGCCCCTGCAGGCAAGATCTGCTGGGATTGCTACCACCTCTGCTGCCACCGTGATGTCCTGCTGGCCGTGGGTCTTCTCCTGTGTGCCCTGAGGCAGGCTCCCATCTCCGGCCTCTGCCGACTCCTGTTCGGCTCCACCCCCTCTGGGGTGAGCAGCTGGGATAGCATCACCTGCTGGCAATATAAGGTAACAACGCCGAAACGGGAGAAACAAGCCTGCAAAACAGACAGAGGCCAGATTTGAATGGTGAACTGAGGGTGATCTGAACTGTCCTTCACAGCAGGCCAGGGGCAACTGACCCTAACTGCGAACTAATTTACCAGCTTGAAAAGACAGCTAGAAATCAGAACTGAAAGGGCATTGGACTTAAATGAAAAGTCTCAGAGTGTTCTCAATTGGTTCTGTTAGTTTAATGACTTAATTCTATTCCTACTGTTTTGTTCCTTTTTTTTCTTTTCCTCTTCCTTTTCTTCTCTTTTCTCCTCTCTGTAAACCATATCTTTGTATAGAGGAACAGCACACCAATAAGGTGGTTGGTTAGCCTGTATGTTAGCATCACTGTATGTTTTATTATTTTTTTGTATGGGAGTTGGTTAGTCTGTAGCCGTGGTCTATTGTTTTTAATTGTTTCAATTTAGGTCTCTTTCTCTCCATTTGTTACTAACTCGTCTGATTCCCCCCTTACTCCTCTCTCTCTCCACCCCTCTCTTCCCCCCACTGCCTGCTCCATTCTCTTCCCTCTGCTAACCACATTTTATTTCAGGGAGTAAACCTACAGCCCCACTGCATGGACAGATCCCAAGGCAGTGGGAAGTGGGTTTCAGATTATCCATACACCTGTCGGCAAATACCAGGATTTGCAGATAGATTTTGAATCACAGCTCTCCCCTTAAGTAAATCTCAAAACTGCAAAAAGGACTACCCCCAACCTACAGTGCAACTCCAGAATTGAACAAAGTAAGAAGGCATACATAAAGAATAGGAGATTGAATAAACAGAAGTAAAAACAATCCCTCTACCCCTGAATAACAGAATGAAGGGAGACGGTGACGTGGAGGGAAAGAAAAAGTAGGGAGGAGGAAAAAAATCGCACAAATGAAGAAAAACCAAAAGAAGAATATAGGTCTCACACAGACCCTTGGGAGATCAGACACTGAGAAAAAAGATTCCGGAACACAAACAATGAAGAGCCCCCAGAATGACTGGTCACATGCAACAAACCCAGACATCAAGACATTAATAGAGAGAATTTAAAAAATTGAGGAGAGACAAGAGGAAAATAGGAAGGAGCTGATGTCAGAAATAACAGCAGTAAAGAATACTGTGATGGAAATAAATAACAAACTAATAGGCGTGGAAAGCAGAATTAGCCAAGCAGAAGAATTTCAGAGGTAGAAGACCAAAACAGAGAACTAACCCAAACTGTCAAAAGCATAGAAAAGAAGCTCAAAAAGACAGAAGAAAACCTTCAAGAGATGAATGACTACTTCAAGAGACTGAGCCTAAGAGTAATTGGCCTTCCTGAGGTAGAGAGAGAAACAGAGGTCACATTGGAACAAACATTTCATGAAATCATTTAAGAAAACTTCCCTCATCTCATCAAGGATGAAAAAATTCAAACACAAGAGATTCAGAGAACCCCTGCAAGACAACAAATGAGAAGACCAACTCCCAGACATATAATAATTTGCCTAAACAAAGTAGGTATAAAAGAAAAAATCCTAAAGGCTGCAAGAGAAAAAGGTCAGACTATGTACCAGGGAAGACCAATTAGAATAGCAGCAGATTTATCTACAGAAACCCTCCAGGCTAGGAGAGCTTGGAGTCCTATCTTCAAAGTTCTAAAAGATAAACAATTTCAACCAAGAATAACCTACCCAGCCAAGCTAAGCTTCATCAGTGAGGGAGAATTGAAATCTTTTCCAGATATCCAATCCCTAAGAACCTACACTGCCACAAGACCACCTCTTCAAGAAACACTTAAGAAAGTATTGAACACAGAAAAAAAGGAAAAAAGAACAATGTTCTTCACAAGAGTACAGGCAAAAGATTAAAAACACACATGATCCAACTCTAAAACCAAAAGAAAGACAACACATAAACAGGAAGAACAACAACTCTGTAAGAACATTATGATAGGGATCAACTTTCACATTTCAATAATTAGTTTGAATGTGAATGGACTAAAGGCACCACTAAAAAGACACAGAATGACAAAATGGATAAAATATAACCAGGCAACAATCTATTGCTTTCAAGAGACTCACCTCACTAGAAAGGACACTCACAGACTCAAAGTAAGAGGATGGGAAACAAATTTTCAGGCGAATGGAACACAAAAGAAAGGTGGAGTCACGATCTTATTCTCAGACAAAATACCCTTTAAGCTATCAAAAATTAAAAAAGATACAAAAAGTCACTACATAATGATAAAAGATTCAATCCATCAACAAGAAATATCCACCCTAAACATATATGCTCCAAACATAGGAGCACCAACTTTCATAAAACAGCACCTAGGTAAACTAAAAAAAGATATCGACTCCAATACCATCATAGCTGGGGACATTAATACTCCACTCACAACCCTAGACAGATCATCAGGACAAAAAATCAGCAACAAGATCCGAAACCTCAATGTGACTCTTGATCAAATGGACT
>NW_007252935.1:1554533-1555883 GCF_000164805.1 Carlito syrichta
ATCCCTCCAAAACCCACAAAGACATGGGCACTAAACAGCATGATGCTAAACAACTCCTGGGTTGTTGATGAAATCAAAACAGAGATTAAAAGATACCTGGAAACAAATGAAAATGAAGAAATATCTTACCAAAATCTCTGGGATGCCATGAAAGTTTTAATAAGAGGGGAATTTATATCCCTACAAACGCACATGAAGAAAATGGAATGATCATAAATTAACAGCCTAAGAAACCACCTAAAAAAGCTGGAAAAGCAAGACCACAAAAACCCTAATTTCAGCAGAAGAATCCAGATCACCAAAATAAAAGCCCAATTCCAGGACTTAGAAGACAAAAAGATAATACAAAAAATCAATGAAACAAAAAGCGGGTTCTTCGAAAGGATAAACAAGATTGATGGTCTCCTAGCTAGACTGACCAAGAAAAAGAGAGAAAAAGCCCAAATAAACACAATCAGAAACACAAAAGATGAAGTCACATCTGATCCTGAAGAAATACAAAAGATCATTAGAGACTACTATGTACACTTGTATGGAAAAAAACTTGAAAACCTTTCAGAAATGGAGGACTTTCTGTCATCACACAACCTGCCTCAAGAAGAAATTGAGACCCTAATTAGACCAATAACAATCAAGGAAATTGACTGCGTAATAAGAAAACTACCTACAAAAAACTGCCCTGGACCAGATGGCTTTCAAACAGAATTCAACAAGACATTTAAGAAGGAGCTGATTACAATCCTACTGAAGGTATTTCAGGTGATTGAGAAAAATGGAACCTTCCCCAAATCATTTCATGAAGCTAACATCACATGGTTACCCAAGCCAGGTAAAGACCCAACAAAGAAAGAAAACTACAGGCAAATATCTTTGATGAACATAGGTGCTAAAATTCTCAACAAGATCCTAGTGAGCCGGATTCAACAACACATCTCAAAAATCATCCATCATGACCAAGTGGGCTTCATCCCTGGATGCAAGGCTGGTTCAACATTCGTAAAACCATAAATGTAATTAAATACATCATCAGTTGTGAAAACCAAAACCACATGATTGTATCATTAGATGCAGAAAAAGCTTTTGATAAAATCCAGCACCCCTTCTTGATAAAAATCCTTGAACATCTAGAAATATGGGGAACATACATCAAAATAGTAAAAGCCATCTATGAGAAACCCACAGCCAGCATACTCCTAAATGGACAAAAACTGGAACCATTTCCCCTGAAAACAGGAACAAGACAAGGATGCCCACTCTCACCCCTCCTGTTCAATATAGTATTGGAAGTCTTGGCTAGAGCGATCAGAGAAGAGAAGGCAATCAGGGGTATTCAAATAGGAAAAGAGGAAG
>NW_007252935.1:1556964-1568252 GCF_000164805.1 Carlito syrichta
ACACATGAAGAAATGTTCAACCTCACTAATCATCAAGGAGATGCAAATCAAAACCACACTGAGATACCACCTAACTCCAGTCAGAATGGCAGTTATCAATAACTCAAAAAATAACAGTTGCTCGAGAGGGTGTGGTGAAAAGGGAACACTTCTACACTGTTGGTGGGAGTGCAAACTAGTGCAACCTCTGTGGAAAACAGTACGGCGATTCCTAAAAGCTCTAAATATTGACCTCCCATATGACCCCCCAATCCCCCTACTGGGAATATACCCTGAAGAACTCAAATCACTCTATAAAAAAGATATCCTCACATGTATGTTTATCACAGCATTGCTCAGAATAGCAAGAACCTGGAAGCAACCATGCTGTCCATCAAAAGAGGACTGGATTAAAAAAATTTGGTACATATACACAATGGAATATTATGCAGCCATAAAAAAGAACAAAATCATGAATTTCGCTGCAACCTGGATGGAACTAGAGTCTATAATACTGAGTGATCTCTCACAGAAACAAAGATCTGAGTATCACATGTTCTCACTCATATAGTGGACCTTGAACACCCAACATAATACTATAAGAAAATGACTGACAGTGGTGGGAAACTATGGGGCGGAGGGGAAGGGAGATGGGATTAATGGTAGTAAATATCTTTCTGGGGTTGGGGAGACACCTCTAATCAACAAGGGTACCTGAACGAAGCATATTTGTATACCTAACCCTTAACTGTACCCCACAGTATCATAATAAAAAATATTGATTATAAAAAAAATAAAGATCAAAAACAAAAACACAAAAAAATATGGAAATGCAAAGATCCAAGAATAAGCAAGACACTCTTCAAGAAGAAGAAAATAGGATGATTAATTCCACCAGATATCAGTTTATTATACTGTTGCTGTACTAAGGAAGTATTATATTGGTGTAAGGATAGATATACACCACTACAACAAAAAAGGACATCCAGAAAATACTCACATAAATGTGGCCATTTGATTTATAATAATGGTGGTACTACAGAATACCCAGGGAGAGACAATCTTTTCAATAGCTGGTGAATTTTTTTTCATACAAAAAGTTTGATGTTTATTTCACCCCATATACAAATTATTTTTAAATGGATTAAAGTTCTAAAATAGGAAAGGTAACTACTAGAAGTTAACATAAGGATAATGTATTCAAGACTTTGGAATATTATCTGACAACTTATTTTATATATAATATATATTATATATAATAAATATTATATATTATATATAAATAATATATATTATGTTTATAGAACTCTTTTTTTTATCATCTGTGCTAGAATAGATGATAACTATATATAGTTATTTCAGATTCTTCATTTTCTTTATTTTTTTATTTCCTGTTTTCTCTTGGAAGAAGGAATTTTTGTTCTTATCTGTTGAGAAGTTATATACAGTCATCCCTCAGTATACACAGGGGGTTTGTTCCAGGACACTCCATGTATACCCAAATCCGAGCACACTCAGATCCCTCAGCTAGCCCTGCAGGACTTGCATATACAAAAAGTCAGCCTTCCATAGATGGGGGATTCACATCACATGGATACTGTATTTTGATTCACGTTGGGTTAAAAAAAAATCCACATTTAAGCAGACCAGAATAGTTCAAACCTGTGTTGGTCAAGGGTAAACTGGATTCTATTTTTGTCCTTGTAGTGGTTGCCTTCTTCAGAAGACTTATATTTATTTATCTCTAATTCCTAGTGTATCAATATTTATATACTACCCTTAATAAGAGAAGTACACTCACGTGCACTCCTATACCTTTTGTTTCTTCCATGGCTGCATTGTATTGAATTGTCTAGAATTTCATCTCTAGTTTATTACCAGATATACTTTTGATTCTTTAGTCCTTTACAATTGTCTAAATAATGATGCATCTTAGCAGGAAATTTGATACCACATTACTTTCCACAGCTTTTGTACTTCTGACTATGTTTCTTTATCATTATACAGGATTTTGTGTAATAAAACTTTTGAAGCCTGTGTGACCCAGAATTCTTTATTGTGTCCTCACATTTGAATGACAGTTTGGTTGTTCAGGAAAATCTAGTTTTAAATATGTCTTTCTTCAATACTTAAAAAATATTTATTGGCTGGGCATGGTGGCTCATGCCTGTAATCCTAGCACTTTCAAGCAATCCTAGGTGAGAGGATTGCTTGAGCCCAGGAGTTTGAGACCAGCCTAGGCAACATGGCAAGACTTTGTCACTACAAAAGTTAAAAAAAAAAAAAAAAAAAAAGAATTAGCCAAGCATGGTGGCATGCAGCTATAGTCCCAGCTCCTCAGGAAGCTGAGGCAGAAGGATTACCTGAGTCCAGAAGGTCGAGGTTATGGTGAGTCATGACTGTGCCACTGCCCTTCAGGGTGAGTGACAAAGTGAGACTCCAATTAAAAAAAAAAATTCTCCAATGACTTCTTCTGTAGATTAGTATTAGGGCTGGGGGGTGTAATTACAATCTGATTCTTGTTTTCTTTAATAAGTGACATGCTCTTTCTCTGTAGAATCTTTTAGAATTTTTCTTTGTCTTTGATAATCATCTTAAACATCACCGCTAGACAGATGCGTCTTTTTCTTTTGGTCTTCTGTTTGGCACCTAGGAGCCTTTTTTATTTTTAGGGTTAAAAAATTTCTTATTTTATGTCCAGGACGTTTATCTCTATGATATCGTCAGATATTTTCTCCTCCTTATTTTATTTTGTCTTTCCTCCTGGGAGTCCAATTATTCATCTGTAGGAAGATTTTTCTCCTCTCACATCTCCAAAATACTTGTTTATGTCTATTTCTATATTCTTTCCTCCTGCCTCCCAAGAGTATTGTCCAGTTTACAAGTTACACATTTGTTCAGCAGTTGTACCTGTGTGCTCATATTTCCTGGAGGCCTATGATACCCAGTCTGAGAACAGGTCTGAGAACGTGTGTTGGGAAAGGATTAAGGTAAAGGAAAAGGACAGATCCCAAGTCCAGGAGCCTGGGCACAACAGAAACACGACTTCACATTCTTGTTTGCCTTTCTCTTACCAAGTACTTCCAGTGCCAAGGTTTCATTTTTAAACCCTTGGGGAAAGACAGCTCTTGGAGGAAGGAGCCCTCTAAGTGGTAATTCATAGCCCTGGGTGATTGAAAAGGCCATGCTTTTCTTCCGTCTTCCAGGTCACCCTACTAACCAAAGGGCATTCCTTTAAAAACATTCCCATAAAAAACAAATAAATACATTTAAATGAAATAGAAAACAAATGAAAAGGTACCATACCACTTAAAACCTTCAAAACAAAACAAAAATTTCAACACACACTCCTGGAATTTTCCAACCAGTTGTAACATGGTAACTTTTTTACCATATGAATGAATATCAGTTTGTGTCTAGTACAGTAAAGAAATCATCCAAGGCCAGGCGCAGTGGCTCAGGACTGAAATCCCAGGGCTTTGGGAGACCAAGATGGGAGCATCATTTGACGCTGGGAGTTTGAGACCAGCTTGGGCAACACAGCAAGACTCTGTTGCTACAGAGAAAAAAGATTAAAAAAAAAAAAATTAGCCAGGCATGGTGGTGCATGCCTATATTCCGAGCTACTCAGACTTCAAAAGTTTACAACTTAAAGTATAATATGAGCAGAGAAATTTAATGTATTTTTATGGATGGACCAGTTAAAGATACATTCCATAGGTCCTGGGGGGTAGTGTGAAAAATCTGTGTGGTTTTGAATGAGGAAGAAATGACTGTGGGCTGTGTGTGTGTGTGTGTGTGTGTGTGTGTGTGTGTGTGTGTTTGTGTAATGACTTTAGAACCCACACACAACCAGACAGGCAGGAGTACTGATACAAGCAATCACAGTTTTTATTTGAATGTATTTGAATGTATGCCATGTAGAAATGTTCTTTACTATTAATAATAACAAATAAATGGTTCAGAGAGTCCTAATTTTCTCTTGCTAACAAAAACAACCAAGCAATTAAACAAAAAAGTGGTATCTCTTAAATGACAGCCCAGAGTTAGGCGGGAGGGCTAGGACAGGTGGGGAGTTCTCCCCTCTGTGCTGTTGTTCCATTTTTGTCATCCTATGGTTGTAATCCCCACTTGCCTGGTGTGTGTTCCTGTGTGCGCATGCACACAACATTACAAGAATATACATTTATCTCATAGGACTCTCTAAAGCCATCAGACATTCTGATGTAGAACATACAGCCATCAGACATTCTTGCCTGACGTATTTTCCAGCAACAAAGCTGTTCACCTCTGATTTACTTTGTCCTTTTTCAAGAATGAAATTTTTACAGGCCCGTCTTTCCTGCATCGCCACTTCTACAGAGCAAGCTACAAAGCTGGTGTATCAGAAGTTGGAGTTCTGAAGTGCTCAGTCATGAACCTGAGGCGAGGGGAAGGTGCAGGAAGCTCCTTCTGACAACAAATAGCGATGAATTGTAAATTAGATTTGCCCCAAAGCAACAGAAGCTTGGATAAACTCAAAGTGAAATATCATTTTCAGGCTCATGTTACCTTCGAAAGCAATCAAAAAAACTAAAAAAAAAGAACTTCAACTACTTTCTAATCAGGAATATTCTTTCTGGGTAATGTCACCAGCAAAAGCTAAATCTTAAGCAAGTCTCTTTTAATTAATTTTACTTTAATTTTCAAATGATGATTGTGTATATTTATGGGGTATCATATTTTTGAGAGTGCTGGTAGGAGTTATTTTATCGGTGCATTCAGTCTTGCCCACCCTGTTATTCCTAGGCGATTTGGTTAGAGAAACTGTTCGTAATATTTTGTTATTTCTTTGGCAGACCCTATGTGCTCTCTGCTTCTCATATCTTTGTATAAACATCACACTTTAAAATTGACAGGCTTTGGGTTTCGCTTCACACTCAAGAGGCAGGCTCTGTCAGATTTTAAGTGAAAGGGTATAGTTTGTTTAAGCCCTTTTCAGGATAAGCTGGAAGGAGAGGTGGTCTCTGGGTACTCAAAATGACTTGTTTTCCTTATGATAAGCTCTGAAAAGCACTTTCATTGGCTGACATATTTTCTCCCCTTCTCCACCCCTTCCAAATTAGGTCTAGATTTAGAGGAAACAAGGTATGAGGGA
Organism: Carlito syrichta; assembly: GCF_000164805.1. Taxonomy (NCBI): domain Eukaryota; kingdom Metazoa; phylum Chordata; class Mammalia; order Primates; family Tarsiidae; genus Carlito; species Carlito syrichta. The sequence goes on from NW_007252935.1 coordinate 1,562,081, forward strand.
AGAAGTGTGGTTTTTAGATTCAGACAGAATTGTGTTCTGATCTTAGCAATGCCAAACACCAGCTATTTAGTCACTGGAGACAAGTAATTATCACCAAGTAGTCATTTCCCCTTCCTTCTTTTGAAAATAGAAGAGTAGGATGCTTTGCTATCCAGGTTGAGACTATGTTTTCCAGACCCCTTGAATCTAGATGTGAGCAAGTCATTAATTTCATGCAAATGGAATGAGAGGGGATGCAATATATGAAATATGAGCATCATCTCCTTAAAAAAGATTGCCAGTCTATCTCCACTTTCTTTTACTTGTTCTTATGGGTAGGAATCCTGATTTGGCACTGAGGAGTCAGCTTCCACCAAGCTGATGAGGACTGTAATATAGAGAATGGCAGGGTAACAATATGGAAGGAGCCTGAGTCCATGAATGATCACATGGAAGAGAGCTGCTTACTGTCCTAGCCCACCCGTTTCTTAAAAAAAAATTTTTTTTTGATTTAAGAGGTACATGTGCAGGTTTGTTACATGGGTATACTGCATTATGGTGAGGCTTGGGCTTCTTCTTCTTTTTGTGTGTGTGTGTGTGTGTGTGTTGAAATCTCACTCTTTGTTGCCCAGGCTGGAGTGCATCGCAGCCTCAACCTGCTGGGCTCAGGTGATTCTTCTACCTCAGCCTTCCAAGTAGCTGGAGCTACAGGCATGCACCACCAAGCCTGTCTAATGTTTTTGATTTACTGTAGAGATGAGGTCTCATCAAGATAAAGTCGAATCCCTGGGCTCAGGCAATCCTCTCGCCTCAACCTCCCAAAGTGCTGGGTTTACAGACTTGAGCTAAAGCACCCGGCCAAGGATTGGTCTTCTCTTGAGCCTGTCACCCAGGTGGTGGGCATGGTACACAGTGGGTGGTTTTCCAACCTTAACCATCCTCCCTGCTTCTCTGCTTTAGCAGACCCCAATGCTTCCATCCTTATGTCCATATGTATTCAGTGTTTAACTCCCACTTATAAGTGAGAACATGCAGTATTCAGCTTTCTGTTTCTATGATAATTCGCTTAGAATGATGGTCTCCAGTTGTATCCATGCTGTTGCAAAGGACATGATTTTGTTCTTTTTATGGCTGTGTAGTATTCCATGGTATATATGTACTACACCAATTCACTGTTGATGGACACCTACGCTGGTTCCATGTTTTTGCTCTTGTGAATGGTGGTACGATAAACATATGAGTGCAGGTGCTTTTTTGGTAGAGCAATTTATGCTCCTTTGGGTACATACCCAGAAGTGGGACTACTGGGTCAAATGGTAAATCTATTTTTATTTCTTTGAGAAATCTCCAAACTGCTTTCCTCAGGGATTGAACTAGCTTACATTTTCACCAACAGTGAAGGAGTATTCCTTTTTCTCCACAACCTCATCAACATCTGCTGTATTTTGATGTTTTAAGAAGCCATTTTGACTGAGGTGTGATGGTATCTCATTGTGGTTTTGATTTGCATTTCTTTGATTAGCAATATTGAATATTTTTCATATGTTTGCTGACTGCTTGTATGCTTTCCTTTGAGAAATGTCTGTTCATGTCTTTGCCCATTTTTTAATGGAGTTGGCTTGTTTTTCCTGGTGATTTGTTTAAGTTCCTTATAGATTCTGAATATTAGTCCTTTTTGGATGCCTAGTTTGCAAATATTTTCTCTCATTCTTGTAGGTTGTCTGTTTACTCTGTTGATGGTTTCCTTGTTGTGAAGAAGCTCTTTAGTTTGATTAGGTCCCACTTGTCAGTTTTGGTTTTTGCTTTCGAGGTCTTGTTCATGAATTCATTGCCTAAGCCGATGTCCAGATGATTGTTTCCTAGGATTTCTTCTAGGATTTTTATAGTTTGAGATCTCACCTTTATGTCATGAATCCATCTTGAATTAATTTGTGTATTTAGTGAAGAGGTCTAGCTTTGTTTTTCTGAGTGTGGGTATCCAGCTTTCCCAGCACTGCTTCTTTCTTTTTAACTTTTATTTTAGATTCAGGGGTACACATGCATGTTTGTTACGTGGACATATTGTGTAGTGGTGGGGATTTGGTCTCAGGTGACCCATTCCCCAGATAGTGAACATTGTGCCCCATGATTAGTTGCTGAATTAATCTCCCTTCCCACCTCTCCCCTTACTGGCATCCCCAGTGTCTGTTATTTTTATTTTTGTGGCCATTTAGCACCCACATATGAGTGAGAACATGTGGTGTTTGGATTTCTGTTTCTGAGTCTTTTCACGTAGGATGATGATCTCTGGCTCCATTCATGTTGCTGGAAAGGACATGATTTCATTCTTTTTTATGACTGCATAGTATTCCACGGTGTATATATACCACACTTTCTTTTTATTGTGTTTGTTTTGTGACCATATTTTTATTAATTATATGTATAGAAGAGGCCAGATCACTGCCAGACTGTTTATACTTTTTATATATAGTATACACATATTTGTTTTTACTTATTTATAATTTGGTTTGAGTAAATCTCTACCCACCACCCTAAAGGATGAAGCTTGAAAGAATAATTCCTAGTTCTTCCTAAATCTGTGACTCTCTGTCATTTCATATGTGAGTGATTGAGTAGTTATGTTTAGAATTCATGGTCACAGCAATTTTCCCTCAGTTCCTACAAACGTTGTTCTGATGTTTGGTGTTTCCAGAGAAGTCATCTGAGGCCTGCCTGCTTTTTTGTGTTTAATCTTTTTAAATTGCCTTATTTCTTTCTATCTGTATCCCTATAGAGATTAAAATTTAAATTAATTTTAAAAAATAATAAATGTTGAGATATTTGCTTTATTTTGTTAATTTGTCTCTGACACATGACTAGGTTTCTTTCCTATCTGAAAACCAAAGATTTTGTTATCTTGGAAAAGTTTTCTTCCATTTTATTTTAAAATAATATTTCTAGTCCATGTATCTGGATTTTTAATTTTTCCTTCAGATTCATCACATTTTCATAAGCTGAGATTCCATTTTCTGGTGCTATAGACATTACCTTCTTTTCAATCATATTTTTGTCTTCTTCCTTGGCATCTTTTGATGGTTTTTCTTTTTTTTTTGAGTTGGAGTCTCACTCAGTTGCCCAAACTGGAGTGCAGTGGCCACTCCCGGCCACCTCAGCCTCACCTGCTGGGCTCCAGCGATCCTTCCGCCTCAGCCTTCCGAGTAGCCGGAATTACAGGCATGCGCTACCACGCCCGGTTGATTTTTTTTTGGTTTATTGTAGAGATGAGGTCTCACTGCCCAGGCGGGTCTCGAACTCGCGGGCTCAGGCAATCCACTCACCTCAGCCTCCCAAAGGCGCAGGATTACAGGCTGAGCCACCGAGCCCGACTTTTTGATGGTTTTTCAAGTTTATCCACCATATTTTTGCATATAAATTAAGCGCTTTATTTTTTCCAATACTACTATAATCTGTGCTGTGACACTATCATTTTCCTTTCTTTATTTCTCTCTCTGCCAACTCATCTTTCACCTTATATTTTATAGAGTTTATGTGCTTTCATTTAATTGAAAGCAAAACAAGGTGATTTCTTTTCAAAATTATTAGTTTACTTTATTAAGGCATATATATATATTATATATATATTTATATATACTCTTATTCAACCTCTTGAATCCTGTTTTCTCCTTCTTTTAAGTTTCAGGATATTTTCAGGTCCCATATTGGTTGTATTTTTTTTAAATTTGCTGTCTGTCTTTGGATAAAGAAAATGTCATCCCATCAATATATTTATCCCAAATCAATGGGTGATGTCTCCTCGAGTACCCTCACATTTTACCTAAATGCTCTGAGACTTTTCTTTCATCATAAGCTAGAGAGCTGGTTGTTCTCAGTTTAGGATTAAAACTCAGTATGCCACATTTTCTTGATCCAGTCAATTGTTGGTGAGCAGTTAGGTTGTTACATGATTTTACTATTGTGAATAGTGCTGCAAAGAACATACAAGTGCAAGTAATTTTTTAATATATTGATTTCTTTTCCTTTGGGTAGATCCCTAGTAGTAGGATTTCCAGCACCATCTTAAATAGAGTGCTTTCTCTCCAGTGTTTGTTTTTGTCAACTTTGTCAAAGATAAGATGGGTATAAGACAGTGATTTTATTTCTGGATTCTCTATTCTGTTCCATTGGTCTATGTGTCTATTTTTGTACCACTATCATGCTGATTTGGTTACTGTAGCCTTGTAGTAACGTCTGGCAGTGTGGTGCCTCTGGCTTTGTCTTTTTTGCTTAGGATTGCCTTGGCTGTTTAGGTTCTTTTTGCTTCAACATGAATTTAAGTTTTTTTTTATTTCCTAGACCTGTTAAAAATGATGCTGGTAATTTGATAGGGATTGCATTTAATCTGTAGATCGCTTAAGGCAGTATGGACATTTTAATAAAATTGATTCTTTGAATCCATGAGTATGGAATGTCCTTTAGGGTTTTCTAGATATAGAATCACATCATCTGTGAAGAGAGATAATTTAACTTCCCCTTTTCCTATTTGAATATGTTTTCTTTTGTTTTCTTGCCTGATTGCTCTGGCTAGGACTGCCAGTACTATGTTGAAAAGGGGGTGATGATAGTGGGCATCCTTGTCTTGCTCCAGTTCTTAGGAGAAATGCTTCCTACTTCCGTCCATTAAGTATGATATTGGCTGAAAGTTTGCTATAGATAGTTCTTATTACTTTGAGAAGTATTCTTTTGATGCTTAGGTATTTGAGGCTTTTTATCATGAAAGGATGTTGGATTTTATCAAATGCCTTTTCTGTATTTATTGAGAATGTCATGTGATTCTTGTCTTTGCTTCTATTTATGTCCACCTGCCTATTTCTATCCTGTTAATTAAGAGACAATATAATTATGTTATTTCTGAGTTACTGTATTATTTGATCTTTTTGTTAGAGAAGTCTAGTTTCTGTGCTAATTAAAAAGTTGACTTTTCAATATTTAACCTCTCTCCTCAGTTTTCTCATCTGCAAAATGAGGAAAATATGTTGCTTGTGTTCTTTATAAGCTTATTGTGAAGATTACACAAAGAAATGAAATATTAGTGTATTTGTTGAGTGTACTATGTCTGTCTAGTATTATTATTATTTACGCAGCGTGTAAGTCTACCAGTAAAGTTCATATTTTCATGACAGACAAAAGGAAGTCCTATAATATTTTTATTTTCTCTGTGTGATAACTAAGGTGAACAACTATGCCAGTTTTCCTCAGACTCAAAAGGTTTCTAGGAGATGGAAATTTCAATTTTAAAATTGACACAATTCCAGGAAAACTGGGTCAAGATGATCATCCTAACTGGAGGCCGAGCTTGTGAGTTTTTCAGTGCTAAAACCAAGACTGTCTCAAGAAAACTGGAAAGAGTTCATCATACTTATCATACTATACTAATTAGGGAAGTTCTTTGAAATAAATGATAATTCTGAATTTGTGATATCATGAATTTAAACTCTCTTTCTGGATCTGGTGAGAACTTAATCCACTGATGCCAACTCTACAATTTATGTAATTACCTTTTATTTGAGACATTTATTATTGTAGATAAGAAATACTTGTTACCTACCTCTACCATTATTAACTAGTTCTTTGCCACCCCGAAGAAGTAGATGTTGTCATTCTTTTGTAGCAAGGAAATGTAGGCTATAGCAATAAGAACATGGTAGCATAGTCATTAGATTGTTTTGAGTAATTTGACTACTAGGTGATCCTATTGATGTTTCTACACATTGGGAAGATCATTGAAATATTGGTTTGCTTTGCTGGGGCATATTTGATACACTTATATGAACACAGATTTGTTCAGGGAGGAGAAACCAGAATACAGCTTGCTTATCCTTAAGTACTGAGCTTACTGTGCCACAACTGTACGTTGCTGATGCTATATCTGAAATTGGATTTTGAATTTACCTAGTAAACTGACTTGGTGAGTTTTGACATGGAGGATAAAATTTAGTTGAGTTTTTCTTGATACAACTTTCTTCATTTTCATACATTTTTTTCCCCCATCTTGAGTATGAAGAGAATGAAAATGATATTCTAGGTCATTTCTGAACTCCTTCTTACAAACATGACTCAATGTCTCCAGAAATAACTTGAATTAAACATGTACATCTTACATTCAGGAAGGGCAGTAAGGTTGGCCAGGATCGTGTGTCCTCTGAAATTGCTATTC
>NW_007252935.1:1568424-1579604 GCF_000164805.1 Carlito syrichta
TATTTCTCAAACATAAGTAGGTCATGATTTGCCAAGGATATGCATATGTTATAGGTAGACAGGCAGTTCAATTTTGTCTGGGGAGGGAGTTATCTAGCTTCACAGACAAGATTGTATTTTCATTGTGAAAAACTATTGCTTTCTTATCAAACAGATATCTTGGCTATCTTTGCCAAAAAGTCAACCTGATGAAGTGTTGCATACTTTTGCAGTGTTTCTCCCTAGTATCATTTTGTTATGACTTTAGTTTGTGCAATATTAATGTGAGGTAAAGGGCAGATCCATAAACTTGTTTTTTTGAATCAACAATACGAAGACTATTATTAGCTAAAAAAGAGAGGTACTTTTTTCTTAAACTTGCTTTCTTCATATTCACTGTCAAGAAAACTCTCTTACTATAGTAGTGGAAATTTAAACAACACATACACGATTTGTAAGAAGGCCTATCTGGCTAGAGACATTTTTTTCCTTATGTTTTGAGGCTTAGAAAGTGTCTGTGTGGTTTGTTAATGATGGCCATTCTTACTGGGGTTAGGTGGTATCTCAATGTGGTTTTGATTTGCATTTCTCTGATGATTAGTGAGGTTGAGCACTTTTTCATGTATCTGTTGGCTGCCCCTGTATCTTCTTTTGAGAAGTATCTATTCATGTCTTTTGCCCACTTTTTAATGAGGCTCTTTGTTTTTTTCCTTTTGGTGCATTCGTGTTCCTTGTAGATCCTAGATGTTAGACCTTTGTCAAATACACAGTTGGCAAATATTTTTTCCCATTCTGTGGGCTGTCTCCCGTCTGTCTTGATGGTTTCTTTTGCTTTGCAGAAGCTTGTCAGTTTGGTGAGGTCCCACTTATCTGTCTTATCTCTTATGGTTTGGGCACTTGGGGTTTTGATGAGGAACTGGTTGCCAGTTCCAATTTCCATAAGGGTGTCTCCTGCATTTTCTAAGATTCTTAAAGTTTGAGGTTTGATGTTTAGGTCTTTGATCCATTTAGAGTTAATTTTTGTGTATGGTGATAGGCAGGAGTCCTGTTTCAATCTTCTGCATATGATCAGCCAGTTTTCCTAGCACCATTTACTGAATAGGTTCTCCTCTCCCCAGTGGTTGTTGTTGGAGGCTTTGTTACAGATGAGTTGGTTGAAAAATTGAAACCTTGTTTCTGGAATCTCTGTCCTGTTCCATTGGTCTGTATGCCGGTTCTTGTACCAAAACCAGGTTGTTTTGATTATTGCAGACTTATAATAAAGTTTGAAGTCTGGAGGTGTGATACCTCCCACTTTGTTTCTTTTGTTGAGCACAATGGAATATTATACAGCCATAAAGAAGGACAAGCATATGGACTTCACAGCAACTTGGATAGATTTAGCGTCTATCATACTCATTGATCTATCACAGAAACAAAGAACAGAGTACCATATGTTCTCACTCATAAGCAGATCTTGAACAATTATCATAATACTACGAGAAAGGGACTGGCAGTAGTGGGAAATTGTCAGGGGAGGGGGGTGCGATTGGCAGTTGAGGGAAACTTCTAGGGGAGGGAGGGGCACACCTCATCAACAAGGTTACCTGCATAATGAACATTTGTATATGTAACCTTGAATTGTACCCCATATCTTAAAAAAAAAATCCTCAGAGGTTGCCAAAAATAAAAAAAGAAAAGAAAAAAGAAAAAAGAAAGAAAGAAAAAGATAAAGAAAAAGAAAGCGTCTGTAAAAATTTCTGTTTTAGAAAACTTGAAGTTTCTAATTGAAATTAATAAGCCTATATCTGAAACTCTGAAATTTTATAAAGTTATTGAAAAAAGAATATAAAGAAGTTATATGGATGCATAGATTGCCTTTGAGACTTGAACGAAAAAAATAGATATTTCTTTTTTATTTCATTACAATGCTGTTTTCCCTTGTTCTTCTGTTTTCTTATCTCATAAACAGGGATATAATAATATCATGAAGGTTTGCTGTGGGTATCAAATGGGTAATGTTGATAAAGTTCTTGGCATGGTGTTTGGGACACAGCAAGAACTCAGTAAATGCTTTATATTCGATTAGTGACATCATCGTCATTATTACCACTGCACTAAAATCTGCGAGACATAATGATCTACCATCAGAGAATTTATACCTAGTTGGTAAGGTAAGGCTTACACTTATAAAATTTTCCATATAATTTGGTGACACCATATGAGTGATGTGTGGGCTATATTTCTGGTTCTGTGTGGACTGTTAATATTGTATAGGGCAAGTCTTATTTGAGCCTACATGCAGAGTATAGAACAGAGATTCAGAGAATAGGGGCAGAGGTTGAGTGCCCAGATAGCAGATTTGGATCATCACAATCAGAATAAATGCAAGGTACAAAATTTGGGAAGCAGTCCATGGAGAAAACTAACAGAAACAAACAAACAAACAAACAAACAAACAAACAAAAAACGAACAGCCAAGTTGGGGAGTAAGACATAGATTTCTGAAAAATTTAACTTGGGCAGTTTATTTTATTTTATTTTATTTGTGCTGGGTGCTGTCTTGCTGTTTTCATAGATCTAGTTTCCTTTCTTGGTATTTGCTTCAGTCTTTCTGTGTCTACTGAAAATAGTATACTGATATAATTGGAAAGGCTTCATAGAGGAAGTGGGACTCTAATTGGACCTTAAAGATGGGAAGAATTTAGACAAGATGAAGAAGAAACAGAATTGCAACTCAGATGAGAAAGTGAATACTAAATGCAGACGGGAAAAATATATGCCTGTGACCCAATGAGCAGGTTATATAGGGGTGTCAGGGGCTTTATATAAGGAAGTAGTGTGACAGGTGAGCTGGAGTCATATTGTGGTTGTCAGCTTAAATGATCAAGTTTGTATTTTACCATTTAGGCAGAGAAAAATACTCCTTCCTTCTTTTCTTTCTTTCTTCCATCCTCTGTTCTCTTTTAGTTAATGTATTTTACTAACCTATATATAATTACTTGCCTTCTGGTTTATTGAAAAGGTAGGTCAGAGAACATTTGCCATAATAATGTCTCTCAAAGTGGTTGGACATAAAAAATCTAGCACCACATTCATCTGAAGGACATGTCCGGTAAAGATGACTAATTTAGCCATTCTCATTCACCTTATAGGATTTTGAGATAGTCAGTGTAACCTTTTCTTATAATTATTCTTCTTTGGAGTGGTATAAGACTTCTTCCTTAGCATAATCACAAACACTCAACATAAGATAGTTGACTCCTTTTGAATTTCGGAGTCAGACAGAATATGTCCATCTTGTGGTTGTTTGCCAACAAAGATTAGTTTTTGCTGATCAGGAGGAATTTCTTTCTTATCCTCGATCTTGGCCTTTACATTGTCTATTATATCTAGGCAATCACACTTTTTTTTTTTTTTTTTTTTGAGTCTCACTCTGTCGCCCAGACTGGAGTGCAGTGGCTGCTCCTGGCCACCGCAGCCTCGACCTGCTGGGCTCCGGCGATCCTTCCACCTCAGCCTTCCAAGTAGCCGGAATTTACAGGCGCGTGCAGCCACACCCGGCTAATTTTTTTTTTTTTTGATTTATTGTAGAGATAAGGTCTCGCTGCCCCGGCGGGTCTCGAACCCTCAGGCTCAGGCAATTCACTCACCTCAGCCTCCCAAAGGCGCGGGATTACTGGCTGAGCCACCGAGCCCGGCTGTCTATTATATCTAAAGGTTCAAACTCAAGAGTGATGGTTGTGCCTATGAGGGTTTTTATGCAAATTTGCATTTTGGTGTCAGTTTCATCACAATTGATTGATAGGAAAATTGAAGACTGAAGTTTAAAAAATAACTTGCCCCAAGTCATTACTGCTGTTAAATAGGAAGACAGGGATTTCATCCTGGTCTGCCTCCAAAGCCTATAGCTTTTTCCAGCACCTGTGGTGCCATTGGGAATCTTTTGACTTGATTAAATTTATGCGTGGGCTCCATTGCCCTGCAAGGGAAGAGTCAATAAAGACCTGTTAAGAAATCAATGTGATAAAACAGATGGACAATGTTACATTTATAAAAGTTTCTGACAAATAATCTCATCATGATAGACATGTGTACAGGAATATTTAATCTTAATTTACAGTAGATAAATAATATGCAGTGAGTCTCATTATTTTTGGTAGTTATGTTCTATAAAGTTACACATTCTGAATTAGTGAATACTGAATGAACTATTGTGGGAAATATGAGATTAAGTTCCTGCAAGCCTATGGCCACAATATTTTCATCAGCCAATCAATATATAACCTTGTTTTAGGTGTCTTAGAGTTCTGTTTAAAGACATCCTATTCAATATATATTGTTGATTCATTAATATTGAACGCATAGCCAACACACTATATCTCAAGCTTAAATTAAGCTTATGTAATACATAAGCTTCCTAATGAACGTCACAGCCTTTTTGTGCTTATGAACACCAAACAGCATTTCAGCACTCTGAGAACTGAACACGACAGTGTCTCCTTGTTTGAACTTTGCTGAGAGTAGGCACATTGGGTGTCTCAAATATTTTGCTGCTCTGGACATGTCTACAAATGAGTAGGAAAGACCATGAGTATTAGTTTTGAGGTTACAAATAAATTTCATCAAGTGAATGAATTTGCAAATACTGAATCCACCAATAATGAGTACTAGAGGCATAATATTTATTGAGCATATACTACGAGTCAGGTACTGGGTTAAGAAATTGATCTCAGATAAACCTCCTAATAAACTCATTTTATAGATAAAGAATCTGTGAAATAATTAAATTTGTCCATGGGCAATACTATTGGTAAGTGGCAGATTTGTGATTATGTACCCAGATCTAGAGTTGTACCCAGTGGTTCTAGAGTTTGCTTATGAGCATTATGTTGTGTAGAAGAAATGGAAACTAAGATGTTAAGTTATTCAAGCTTTCCCAACCAGAAAATGGCAAAGCAAAGGCTTGAATTCTTTCTCTAACTCAAATTCATATCCCAGACAGACCATCTCACAGGGTGAAGTGGTGTGAATGGCACGGAAAAAGAGGTTGTAAACATCAGAACAAAGGGGTTATGTTAGTTGAAGTTTTGTCCATGGAACTATGAGATGTAATCTCTCAGTTTTGTAAATCTGCTTATGAGCTTTGCTTTGACAGAACTCTAATATACAAACAAAGATTAAAAATTCATCTTGATTTTCTGGATTCAAAATACATATAATTTGAGGTGATGCCAGAAGAAATAGAAAAGTAGAATTAGAGATCTTTTATTTATTTATTAAAAATTTTTCTTTCTTTTACTTTTTTTTTATTATAAAGATGTGGGGTACAATTCAGGGTTAGAAATACAAACGTTGATTATGCAGGTACCCTTGTTGATGAGGTATGCCCCTCCCTCCCCTAGCAGTTTTCCTCAACTGCCCATCCCACACCCCTCCCCTGACAGTTCCCCACTACTGCTAATCCCTTTCTTGTAGTATTATAATTGTTCAAGTTCCACTTATGAGTGAGAACATATGTTATCCGTGTTGATGAGGTGCGTGTCCCTTCTCCCACCCCCGCAGTTTCCCCACTACTGCCAAGTCTTAGGGATCATCTTTTAAAAGTTTTTCTTGGCTGGGCGTGGTGGTTCAAGCCTGTAATTCCAGCATTTTGGGAGGCCGAGGTGAGAGAATTGCCTGAGCCCAGGGATTCGAGATCAGCCTGGGCAACTTAGTGAGACCTAGTTTCTACAATAAATAACAAAAATTTAACCAGTTGTGGTAGTACGTGTCTATAGTTCCAGCTACTTGGAAGGCTGAGGCAGAAGGATTGCCTGAGCCCAGCAGGTCTACATTGGGTTAGCTGTGAGTATGCCACTGTACTCCAGCCTGTGTGATGGAGTGAGACTCAAAAAAATAAAAAATAAAAAAAAAAGAAGAGTTTTTCTTGAAGGAGAAAGAGATTTTGCTCTTCTCTGTCCATTCTATTGTATCTGTTGTTTTTGACTCAAAACAAAAATTTGGAGACACTAGAAAGATTAAATGAACTTGGTAACAGAAAAATTTCTGGATTTGCTTTATAATCTCTCCGTTTGGACAAGGAGAAATAGATACATTTATTGTGGAAGAGTAAATTTTTACAAACATTTTGGAGAGTGATTTTGCAATCAGTATTAAATGCACATAGTAAGAAATGTATCCCAAAGATGTGCCAAAGACAACCAAGGTTATGTGCTAGTACTTGGCTCTAACAAGGTTACTTGAGGCTATGTATATTAATGAAATGTTGAAAACCACTAAAATGACTAATAATAAGAGACTGGTTAAATAAACTATATTTTAGCCTTACAGTGAAATGCTATGCACATGATATAATAATAAATGTAAAGCTTTTCTGTATCTACATATAAGTTTTCCCATTTAATTCTTACCACAATCTTTGAGAAAGTTTTAATAATAGTAAAATATATTTATTATATATATATTTAAATTCGCCAAACATACATATATTACTTAAATATAAAAATAAATGTCTTAAAAAAACATGAATTTTAGTTCTCTCTTTTGCTAATATAATGGGTGAGAAGTAAACTCTTATGTTATTGATTCCTTTAAAAGTTAGTCTGCAATTTTTGTGTTTTAACTGAAGCATATAGCTATTTACATTTATTGTAATTTCTGATATGTTTGAATTGATATCTATCATTTTACTTTGTGCTATTAACCCCATCTTAATCTGTTTATTTTATTCTTTTTGAGTTGATTTTTTAATTTTGTTTTTTTCTTTTCAAGTAAATGATTTATTTCAAAATCCACATCTTTGGAAGGCTCTGCACTTATTACATATCTGGTCCAATTTTATATACTTTCCTGGATACAACACTTGATAATTGCAATGATAAGAAACATTTAATGAGCACTAGCAGCTGGGAATCAAGCAAAGCGTGTGTGTATGTGTGTGTGTGTGTTTTTAATCCTCTGACCAATCTTTCCATTTCTCCAAACCCCAACCTCTGACAACCACCATTCCACTCTGTGTCTCTATGAGTTTGACCATTTTAGGGTCCATATATAAGTGAGATCATATAATATTTTTCTTCTGTGTCTGGCTTACTTTACTTAGCATAAAGCCTGTCAGGTTCATCTATGTTGTTGCAAATGGCAGGATTTCCTTCTCTTTTAAAGAGTGAACAACATTCCATTGTGAGTGTGCGTGTGTGCATGCATATCACATTTTCTTTATTCATTTATCCCTCAATGAATACTTAGGTTGTTTCTGTATCTTGGCTATTGTGAATAGTACTGGTGGCAAAGGTTGAGATGCTGGTTATGCTTGCTGGAACATAATCCTGCATTGTTGCATCGGAGGAAAATTTCTTCATACAGCTTTCAATTGTGTTTGCTGATGACACTTCTGACTTTCCTTGAGGTTTTGGCAATAAAGAATCCTAATGTGTTCTTACATATCATAACTTAGTAGATTCAGAATCACATCACTGTAACCACCATTAAAGAGGGACTTGTGTTCGATGGCTATCAGCATGAGGTGCATCTTCGCAAAGCACAGCCTGGCAACTTCAGGAAAACTAATTCCAGCAAAGTTATCAGAGAGATGTTGACTGAAAATTTTGTTCTTCATGCCACTCAAGAAATGTTTTTGCCAGGGTGGTTTAGGGAAATCTTTTTGTGTTGCTCAACAAATAGTGATGTTAGGAAGGTGCACCAGTCTGGCACCAAACAGCTTTGGAAGACAAATCCAAGTTTTAGTTCAGCAAAGCAGATGACGTTGTCTCCTGTACTCCAATTCCAGCTGGGAATCTTTGGTAGATAGATCTTGTTCTTGGACTCAAGTATATATATGTTGACTCCTAATGTTGGACATGTCTTCAGCTTGCGAATCACTGGACAAAGGATTGACTGTAATCAGGCATGCTTTTGACATTCCACTGCAACTTGCCTGAGATCCTCTCTCTTCATCACAGATCCAGAAACAAAAGTCGTATAAGCTAAGCTGCATGTAAATATGGTTTCCTGTTCCAAAGGAGGAGGTACTTCCTCCAGGAAAACAATCTTGGTGTTGATTTCCCCTGACTTGTAGAGAAAATTCCTCAGGAAAGCAGTCAGGCTGTCCGCAATGATGTCTCCACAGATCACAATGAGCTTCTCTTTGATATAGGAACTGGTATTTTCTCTTGTTAGCAAACAGTTCCATCATTTCATAGATGCAGTTCAGAATTAATTTTGAATTTCCCAGGGTGAAGAACATGATGAAGGTCCATCCTAAGGATGTCTTAGCTACCACATCTCCAAAGCCAATGGTGGACATTGCTGCCATGACCAGGTAAATAGACTCAAGAAATGATATAGTCTGTGAATTTCTACCTTTGAGCCAGGAATCACCAAAATTTTCCACCTGGTAAATGACTCCTACAGCCGTGAACCAGGAACTGAGAACTATTGATAACCGTTTGGAAAATGTAACTGAATTACTGCTCTTGGTGGCTCATAGAATTAGCAAGATTTGTGGGAGTTCTCGCAGCCACCATGCTCTTAGGAATTTTAAATCTAGCCAATTCCTCTTCAAATAATAAAAAATAATTGCTGGTGGAATGGTAAAGATGTCTACCATCAAATTCAACTTCAACTAATACCTGATCTTGTCTTCCGCTTCCACAAATCTCAAGCCAAAATAGAAACGGAAGAAAGTACTGAAAATCAAATCAATAAGGGATGGTTTTATCTTTTATATGAAGACCAGTTTCCAACAGGATTGGTAGAATTGATGAAATAGATTATAAGAGACCCAATGCTTAGTACAAAGACAAGGATCACCAACACTTGCCCCACAGAGGACAGGGCTGAAAGCAGCATTTGTGTACAATCACAATGCCCATGGAAACTAAGTCTTCTTAAAGGATTACCGATGAGAATAGTTTGGTGGCACCACCAGGCTCCTCCTCGGGCTCCATCCCTCCTCCCTCGGACTATCCACTGCTTTGGGTACCAGCGGCTCCTCACCAACTGCACTTCATCTTCGAGCTTGCTCGGCAAGCACAGGCACGCCTGAATTCTTGAAGCCCTTCTGGTGGAAGATCCGCGCCTGACTGGGCTTGAACTTCATCCTGGGGGCAAGGCCCTGTTGCCTCCACCCCTCCGGGGAGTAAGCCATGGACGCATGGGGGTATGGGATGGGGCGGCAGGGCTGGGCGGGGAGGGAATGGGACAGGGCCGTTGGATGCTCAGAGGCAGGGTGGGACACAGCCAGGCTCATCTACTTTTTTTTTTTTTTTTTTACTACACTCTGTTTCTACCCTTTTAGCGATTATGTGTGAAATTAGTACATGCATATCTAACTTTGAATCAAAGTCTAAAATCAATCAGTAGCTTTACTTCTTTTCAAACAAAACACGGCCCTTAGTAAACATTAACTCCTTTTACCTTACTCTTGAACTACATACTGTCGTTGTGTATTCTTTGTTCTCAACCTCACAAGACTTTTATCACTTTTATTTAACATGGTTTATGTCTGTTTAATTTTACCTGTATATTAATCTTGTTCTTTGTTCTCTATCCTTCCTGTATTTCTAATCTGCCATCTGGAATCATTTTCCTTTTGCCTGAAATCCTTTAGCATATCTTTCTTCTGGTGGGAACTCTCATAGTGTTTTTTGTTTGTTTGTTTGAATATGTCTTCATTTCACCTTCATTCTTGAAGGATATTTTGCTGAGTATGTAGTTTGAGGTTATCAATTATTTTCTTTCAGTGCATTGAAGATATATTACTCTTTTTCTGGCTTCGATTGTAGTTTTTGATCTAACAACTACTCGCGTGAAAATAATCAATCTTTTTTCTCGGATTACTTTAAAAATATTGTCTAAGACTTGGGTGTTCTTTAGTATCAAAGCGTGGCTTCCTTTTTAATTTTCCTACTTGGAGTTGTTGGGCTTCAATGTGAGGATGAACTAAAAACAAATTTTTCAACTCACTGCTGCTCTCACAATCA
Organism: Carlito syrichta; assembly: GCF_000164805.1. NCBI lineage: Eukaryota > Metazoa > Chordata > Mammalia > Primates > Tarsiidae > Carlito > Carlito syrichta. The sequence continues at coordinate 1,578,369 of NW_007252935.1, forward strand.
GGAATAAAAGGAAATTGCTGAGCAGTTGAGCCAAGGAAGACAAATAGTAGTTCTTGAAAGGCTGTAACCATAAGTCTCCCTCAATCATATTTTCAGCATGAATATAGACTATTCTAATAGTCTAATGAAAGCCTAAGAATTTAATTTAAAGTGGTCCCAGACTAGTAGATTCCTCTCCCTCTCCCCAACCCGACCTCCTGGCAGAAGCAAAAGCAAATTCCTATGGAAGGAAAACACTTTCATTTCATTCAGGAAAATAAGAAACTTACTGTCATGATCAATTAAACTTGCTGTCATGACTCATTACATTTAGAGAAAAAAGATATAATGAGTGGGAACCAACAGAAACAACATAAAATAGAAATGGATCCACAAAGACTTCAGATACTGGCATTTTTAGGAATAAAATATAACAGTGTTTACTATTTAAAGAAATTAAAATGTTAAAATTTGTGGAGGGAAATTTAACCATAAAGACTAATTAATGAGATTTGAATTTAATCTGAAAAATGTATTATTTGAAAAAATTCTATTAATGGGTTTAATAGAATATTTGACTACTTCCTTCAAAGCATGTCTGTGTCTGGTATATCTTCTTTGATTTATATGGGAGTGGCGGTGGTGGTATTTGAGCTCACTTCTGTGAATGCCACTTTGACAAAATTCAACTAGTTAGATGTTACTTGGAAGAATGATGCATCGTCCTTTTCATTCTTTCTGATATAATTCTAGAAACTCTTGAGAGTCCTCTATAAGCAAAGCACTGTGTTAGGAACTTTAAGGAAACCCAAAATGAATACAAAGTTTGTGCTTTCTAGAACACCTTAAATAATGGAAGAATAATACACACACATATATAACGCTCATGTACAAAACAAACTACATATATTTTATTATACAAGAATCAACATACAAGCATATATCATAGAAGTTTGGGAGGGATATTACTTCTGCAGGCAACACAATTAGTGAAAAACAATGTTAAAACAAAAGAGAAGAAAGGCTAAGGAATTTCATTCAGGGTAAATGCTGTGACTTTATTCAAAGGAAACTTCCTGACATCAATTTGGATAGAAACTGAGATTCCAAGAGTCTTTAATTAATTGCCCTATTTAGGACAAAGCAAGAAATTTGTTAATGTTGGTGGAGAGGGAGGGAGAGAGGGAGGAGGGAGGGGACAGAGAGAGACAGAGAGAGAGAGAGAGAGAGAGAGAGAGAGAGAGAGAGAGAGAGAGA
>NW_007252935.1:1579893-1610978 GCF_000164805.1 Carlito syrichta
GGGGGGGGAGGGAGGGTGGAAGTTTGACACTAGCCAAGAGATGATCTATGATTGCATGCTTCTCTATGTAATTCTTCCCTAAGAAGTGCTAAATCTTCAACGATGCCTACAAAGATTATGAAATGCTTAATATAAATCCTTTTCCCTAGACTGAGTTGTATGTTATGGCCCTAGAGAGGTAGAAAGGAGATAGTTGGATGCAGGGCACGGATGGAAACAGGGGCATACAAATCACAGGAACTTGTGGATATGATGAGGACAGTTTCACACTAGTCTGGAGTAAGAAACTGCCCAAGTTTACCTACATTTCTAAGGGGAAAGAAACACAGATGACATCTGGATGATGCTAAGAAAGCTTTTGGGAGAGATAAGAATTTGAGCCGGGACCTTGAAATATGGGTTGGACTTCAGTAGGACTAAAACTGTAGGAGAAGAGGAGAATGTTCCAGGAAGAGGAATGAATATGAGCAAAGGCACAGAGAGAGGAGGATGCTGGGTGCCGTTATTAGGGGCCAGTCACTGAGCAGGCTCCATTTTTGTCTCACAAATCAGGCTAGGGGAAAAGTACAGACTGAAATGGGCCTGTTAGGACAGAACCTAGGTCTCTGGGTCTGTGGCAGACCTCCTAAAGCATAGCTGGTTCTCATCTTTCCATTGCATTTGGAACCTGGATCTGTGTGTTTCCCCTTCCTGTTAGGCTGCCCCTACTGACTTGCTTTCTGCCTCCTTCAAACAATGTGAGGGCAGAGTTTTGAGAATGGGGTACCCACTGTGGCCAGCGCACAATGCCGTGTCTCCTGGTTGTGATTAAGTTGTCATTTGGCACATTTTTGCATGGATATGGCTTTTTGGAACACCTCAGGAGATGTCAAACTCCATAACTGAGTCCTGGGACCAAAGCATTCATACACAAGTAAATGAAAGCAGACCTGTCACTGGGTTCTGCCCCCTGAAATATGGCTGCTCACATCTTTGAAAGTTACCAACTCCACTGTCTATCATCCACCATTGATTCTACACTACTGATGCTTGTCAGTTCACATGCAACCCGAATCACTTGACACTGGGGAAAAGGTGAAGTAAAAGTGCCGTGAAACCCACTGTGGCTTTGCAGTGCACTTGAACGTGATACTCCAGTTCAAAGACTAGTGTTTTAAACAGCCTAGAGTTTCGGACAAACACGTAATTAATGACAAATTTTTTGATTAAGAAGAGCATGAAATGAAAGCTATTAAGAGTATTTTCTTTTTAAGGCAAAGGAGTTACTTGCATCTTTGAGGGCTATTTAGTGGCCATAGACCTTTGATTCAAGGAATTAGAAATTTGTCCAATGAGACGCCACATTCTATATTTGGTATGCAAACACAGTTTCTCCTTTACCAAGTGATCACTCAACTGAAGTCAAAATTCATCTGATTACAGGAAAACAACTTGATATCCTTCTGGTTACTGTAAATATTTTGTAAGTTTGTTCCAACCAAGCACTCTCAGAAAATTTCCATGTTTTCATCTTATTATGTATATACAACCTGGGTTATATTCCTCCAGTTTTAAAAAGAGCTGCAATTTGAGAAGATGGTTTCGAGGCCTTTCAAAATTACTTGCAATTTTTTTTCCATTTTTTTAAAGAGTTGTAGGCCATTCCAAAATGATCCCAGTCTAACATGATAAATTAGTGATGCATACTATGTTTGGAGGTAAGATACGGAAAAATTCCTTCATGCCAATTTTCTGCCTATTTGTAACCATTAGGACTCAAAATTCCCCATATATCTCTGTCAGGTAGATAAAAGGCCCCGATTACTTAACTGCTGCTCAGACATTTCACACACCTGGCTTTAGATAAGCATTCTAGAGTAAGAAGAGAGCAGGGTCTTCTAAGGAGACAAAACAAGGAAAAAGCTTCCAGTTTGCAACATCAAATTTTATTACATTGGGTCATAAACAACCTCAATTAGCAAAGCATGTTCACAGTCAAATGTGCCTTTGGAAAAGCAGTTGTGTGCATATTTTCCTGGGAGCAGATGGCAACTGTGGGAAATCCTTGCACCGTCCTCAGTTTTGGAGATTTATAAGGAGGGGTTTACCACATTTACCAGGTCTGCTGCTTTCCTCACCAAATCAATTCCTTGTCAGTGTCCAACTAGGCCTCTGGAAGGGGTTAGGCAGAGCCCAGGGACCACTTGACATCTGCTCTACTTAGGGCTTTTTGATCTTGTTTTGCTTTTTGAAGGGCAGGCCCACATTGAAGTGTGTGTGTGTGTGTGTGTGTGTGTGTGTGTGTGTGTGTGTGTGTGAGAGAGATGGTGGCTTCGGTGTGGGAGAGGCAAGGAAAACAACCCCATGATGATAGATCAAATGAAGGAAAAATAACTTTCTTCTTATTTTTTGGAATTGAGTGGGATTACATGCCATGAGATGACTATAATAGGAAGCAAAACACTGGGGTTTAGGGTGTGAAACCCTTTGTGAACAGGAATGTAAACCGTGCAGGTGTTTAGCTATCATAACCAACACTTTAACATGGGTGTCAATGAAAACCAAATTGTGTACTTCCCTCTGAGCCACAGCCCCTCTAGCTGCCTGAGACTGTTGGCATGGAGCATTTTCTTTCTTTTGAAAAAACAAAATTGAATCTTGCCAAGAAGAATATGGGGGTAGCTCAGGCAGAGGTGATAGACACTAATGCTAGTGGCCCAGTAACCATCAGGTTTTGCCATTTCCGTCCCAAACTCTCTTTCATCTTCCTTGGTGGGGTGTGGAAAGAAAAAGTCAAGGGGAGGGAGTGGAAACAGGGAAGGGACAATTGCTTATGACATCCAAAAGCCTGAGGTGTTCTGAAACTCCTTGAATAGCAGTGCCGGGAGAAGGTGACAGAACATCATAGGATGGATGTCAGGGCAGCAGCCGTCTCAGACTTTGCCTCCCCTGATTCTGCCACCTGTCACATATACCCTCTCCTCTTGATCCTAGAAGGAATATGAGAGGAAGGCCTGGGTGTGGTAAAGATGGCCATGTTTAGGTGTTTTTAGTATTAATGTGCTTTCCTGCCTTGACTCTCAAGTTTTGTCCCTATGTTTTGTCCTTGATATCTCTGAAAACAGTGACATAGCAGGACCTGCAGAAAGCTATCAGAAAGGCTCTGGTGTTCCTCAAAATGTTCCCTTCCACCTTTGGTTGAAGACTGAAACTATGATTGGGCTTATTTTTTGGATGTAAGACATTCTCTTGGTCTGCTCTATATATCCTAGTCTGCTATTTTTAGACATGTACAGAGCTGGTTTATCCGAGTCTTTCTAATACGGCACCTACCCAAGTGTGGGAGGCAAAGTTTGGCTCTGGGGAGCAGCCAAGTCCAGGATTGGCAACAGGAAAGCTTGGCAGGTAGAAGTTAGGAAAGGGTAACCCCACTAGGGGGTTGCCATGCAAAGACATGCAAGACCACGGTATGCTGGGTTGATGTGAGGGAATCTGACAACATCCTCACCCCAAGACTCCATGTTTGTGGAATGTCTGGAATAAGCAATTGACATTTGTATACTGGTTTAGAGATCATGAAATTGACTTGTCTCTGGGTACAGACCTAGCAAGTGATCAAGGTGAGAGTTCTCTAAAGGTGGAAATAGGCATCCTAAATCCTCTCCCCTGGTCTTAAGCGACTTGGTGGTTAAGCAGTTTCTTAACGTATGCTTCAGAGTTTAGGTCCCAGCTGAGAAAATGGTCTGGCTCATTAACAACACCCCCATCTATACCTGGAGATGAAAGTTTTTGTTTTCCAGTGAATTATTTTTGGGGAGATGTGTCACATGTAGTTGCTGTTGGGTGGAACATGCCGAGCTTACATCTTCCTGATCCAGCTGCCCTGGATATTCATCTCCAAGCCTTGGGTTCTGAATCCAGCCATCTGGAAGGGGGTATAGGGCCGGGCCCCTACTGCCCCTCTTCTGCCTTTCATGTCACCTGAGTCCGCTCAGCGAGGTCTACTGTGAGGGCTTAAAACTAATCTCCCATAGTTTATGAGCCCAAATCCATTTGCAGTGAGGAAGACCCCAGCTGACCAGAGGCTTAAACAAATGTCCCCTTCTGTGGCGTTCCTAACAGCGAGACTCGAGTTCCACACACATGATGTCAGTGAGAGCGGACAGGCCTTTCTCTCACACGTGGCTCAGAAATCATTTTCAAAGCAAACAGAAAAGACAGCCCCGGGCAGGCGACTTTTCCTTTTGCTCTGGGCCAGGCCTGCGCTCCCAGGCCACTCCTAGAGGGCTCATCTGAACTGAAAGCGCAATTGAAAACAGGTGTCCACCCAGTGCCTATAAAATATATACTGGCAATGGGGGAGATCCTTGGAGATTCTTTCAACTGGTAGAAATATGGAGACAATTCCCAAATCTGACTCTGCCTAGCTCCATCTCTCTTTGGAAAAAAAAAATTTTTTTTTTCCCCAAAAAAACTTTCAGGGAATCTGGGAGCATATGGTTCCACCACTTCATTCTGTAGAAAGAAATGTGAAAAAGATTAGAGAGTGTGTCAGAACGTCAGATGGGGCCTTGTGTGGCTGGAAAAGTGGCTCTTGTCTTCTGCCTTGTCCCCTCCTCTTTGCCAGTGTCCCAAGTGACCTTGGGTTGTACAAGTTAGTGGTCACTGTGATTTGGATGCCAGATTTATCCAATTTCTATTTAGCAAACAAATCAACTGTACTGCTGCTCGTGTTTGGGATAAATACCTGATTAGATTCTCTTAGAATATGATGGCTAGTGCCCATAAAGGAAAGGAATTTCAGCTGGGCAATGTCCGACGGGGCGCAAGCATTGGGTTTCCTTTTTATTTGTTGTCAGCAAGTGCTCCTGATCTTTCCTACCTTGCAAGCTCATTAAGTACACGCTTGAACGTGGGGATACTGACAACGCAGCTGTATTTCATTTGTAGATAATTGATGCAATAAATGTAATAACCAAACGAGATATGTTGACTCATGAGCTAATTTGGGTGTAGATGTTACAGCACTTGTGCAGCTGGAAATGTTTCCATCACACAATCTGTTTCAGATAAATGTTCCTCATTCCTGTCCTCACTAAGACAGACAAAAAAAATTAAACCATCCTGTATATTTAAAAGTATATGTTCGTAAGTCATATTCAATCCAAACACTGCTCGAGAGAGTACTAATATCAGCAATTTACTAGACAAACAGGTGATATTAACACCTGACATTAACCCCTTACACACCGCGGGTACCCAACAGAGGTGCTCAGACCTGGTTTCCTTAGGTGCTTATTGGTCTGGAAACCTGAGGAACCTTAGTTGGATGAATGTGGACCATTGCTTTTTCTTCTGCCTTCTTTTAGTGCAGGTAGATTTTCCTTTTCATGGTTCATATATTTCCAGAGTGTGGAGTATTGTCTGGACATGGACTGTTTCCCCTGTACCTGGTTTCTTTCTGCCCCTTCCCTCAGGGAGTGGCCTCTGACCAAGGGCGGTCTCTGAAGAGTATGCATATTCCCAGTAATGAGTCATGGGATGCATGTGACCAAGCAAAGCTGAAACAATGTGGCCGTGACATGCTTAATCAATGTAATTGCAAACACCATATAGGAATGTGAATGATTAGCTCGATTATTTTGATTATAAAACTGCTTGCTTTTCTACCCCAAAAGCAGATTCTTCACTGATCTGCTGCTATTGGTGCCTCCTGTAAGCTCTCTCAGATATGGGTTTATCACATTACCTAGAGGCTCCTCACTTTTTATCTTTTCTGATATCTTATCCCAGGCAACCTGAATAGCTATAGGTGGGAGGCAAGATTCTGTGATTTTAAGATGGGGTCCTTGCAATGGATAGTCTTCACAGAGAGGAGTCTGTAATACATGAGAGACCCACATTTGGAAGAAGTTTTTATAAATATCTACTAATAGCCTAGGCCAGAGGTTGATAAACTGTGGTCCATAGACCATATCCAGCCTAATGCCTGTTTTCGTACAGTCCTTGAACTAAAAATGATTTTTACATTTTTAAATGGTTGCAAAAATGGTTGTAAAAATCAAAAGAAGAATATTCTGTGATATAAAAAAATCATGTGAAATTCAAATTTCAGTGTTCATAATAAAATTTTATTAGAACACAACCACATTCATTGTGTACTTTTTTTTTTTTTGAGTTGGAGTCTCACTCTGTTGCCAGACTGGAGTGCAGTGGCACGCTCCCAACCACCGCAGCCTTGACCTGTTGGGCTCCCGCGATCCTTCTGCCTCAGCCTTCCAAGTAGCCAGAACTACAGGTGTGCGCTACCACGCCTGGCTAATTTTGATTTATTGTAGAGACGAGGTCTTGCCAAGTTACCTGGACAGGTCTCAAACCTGCAGGCTCAGGCAATCCACTCGCCTCGGCCGCCCAAAGTGCTGGGATTACAGGCTGAGCCGCTGAGCCACCGAGCCCAGTCAGTGTGTACTATTTTCTGTGGCTGCTTTGGTGAATACATTTATCATCTAGCCCTCTACAGAGAAAGCCTGACAACCTCTGTCTAGATAAAAATATCACCAATTTCTGCAAATGAGAAAAAGTTATACTTGATTACAGTATATTTTAAAATGAAGTTTTCTGACCTCAATTAAGTGCATAAAGAGAGTAGGTTAACTGCTCCTTGTCTACTGAAACTCTTCTTAAAGGACCAAGTAGGACACATTATTATTAGCATATCATTAGTTATTAGTGGCCTAACCTTTTCTCTTTGTGCTGACATTTTGCCTGGTTGTACTGTTTGAATGCAAACACTGTTTCTAAGCTGTTTGAAAAGTGTCTTCCTATTTGGGTAATTTTTTATTTTATAACTTTATTTTTGTACTCAAACTGTTCAACAAATTATTTTTTCAATAGATAATCCTGTCCGGTTTATTGAGATATATTTTCGATACATTGTATAGATTTATAGGTCTAAGAATTTTGACAAAAGTGTCCAGTCACATAACCACCACCACAATCAAGATCTAGAACAGCTCTGTCACCTCCCAAATTCCCTTTGTGCCCCTGCGGAGTCAGTTATCTTTCCCCCTTCCCTGGCCCCTGATTAGGATGGATGAATTCTTGTGTTCCTAAAGTTTTTGCCTTTTCCAGAATGTCACATCCATGATTGTACAGGATGTAATGGATATTTTAAAGGTACATTTCAGTTCCCTTAACTGCGATGTAGAAACCTATGAACTCTTAATTGTTGAGTTTCAACTATACTTGCAGCAAACTTTATATAATGAAGATTAAATCTATTTTCCTTAGTTATCTGGAAGAGGAATTAAAAGGACAGATACTAAATTTGTTCATACAGATACTAAAATTGTGGGACCAGACTGCAAAAATTAATATAAAATGCTCTTTATAAAAAAGAAAAAAGTTATCAATTATACTGTATATTCCAGGGTGAATTTTTGTTTTGTTTTGTAATCTTAGACTTTCAATTTAGCCCCCAAATAATCTCCTAAATAGGTTCCTCTGTGAGTGAAAAGGGAGAAGAAACTTTGTTTATATAATTGTAATCTGTTGTTCTAAACCTTTGTCCTCAAATTTTATATATTATATCTTAAAAAGCAAAAAATATGCAAAAGCATAAAATATGCACTGTGCTACTTGTGGTATCTCATATAGGATTATTCTCTCAGAATCAGGATTGGGAAAGCCTTGCTCACTATGTACATAGACAAATGGCAAAAGAAAACGTGTGCTTGCACTAAAAAAAGAAAATGTGTGTATTTCCTGTGTTGTTATATTGCACTGCTTTTCTAGTAGTTGGATTTGTTCTTTAGAAGTAGTTAGCATTTAAAAGTAATTAATAATCAAGATCATCATCCCCAATCTAGCCTCTCCTTCCCTCTTTAGTGTCTCCTATGGGTAACACACTGTTGCCCCTTGGTGACCCTTTTCTTATTGTCTAGGATGGGAAATTCCAAAGAACCCCTTCTGTGGAAGCAAGCATGAACTTAAGTAACACAGTGGATATTTAAGTACGCTAGAAGGCTTGATAGATCTTGAGGTGGGTTTTTACCTGAACATTTTTTACATATTTTTCCTCCCTGGCTTCCAGAGGGATTCAATGTGTTTTAGGCATCTTTGCTAATAGTAGGTTATTAATCCAAGAGCATTCGAGTTTTGCTTTCTCTGTACAAGTGGGCTTTGGATTAAAACTCAAGGTAGCAAGTTCAGAAATTGGTCTGAAGTTTTCATTTTATTTCAAACTGAACTCATGTTACTCCTGTTGAAAATTGTACTGACAGGCCTATACATATAATTTATGATATTTCCTATCAAGATGTTTAGCTGAATTAGAAACATTTGTGAACAAGTCCTTCTGCAGCCTAAGTTAAAAGGCATTTTTCTGCTGAGGAAGGGAGGAGAGTGCAGAGTGCAGAGGCACAAAGAACTCAGAATACCTTTTATTTCCATAACTGTTGATCAAGTAATTGACCGTAAACTGTTTACAACCGTGACCCTTGTTGCAACCACAGAAGAGGTGTTTATGGATAGACATTAAACTCTTTCTTAAGTTGTTCACAAAGTGTCCTGTTTACAGAGCAAACTTCCAGAAACATCTCATTTTTCTCTGAAACATTACGTAAAGTAGGTAACAAGATTGATCAGGCAGCACTGAGAAGGGAAGTGAGGTGAACAAGTAGAACTTTGCCTGTGGCTTTGAGGGAATCTAACTTTCAACAATAATTCCACTCTCATATTTCAGATAATGGAAAAAGGAAACTCCCACATATGGTTCATTAGAGGCATTTAAAAAATCAAAGAGGAAAACAGCATTTTAGGAAGAGGCTATTGTATTGACTTGCTAAATTACTTAAAAAGAAAAGTGATGCTGACTATATTGGTTCATACACAGGATTTAGAAAACTTACCAATGAAGAGAAATAAAGTACTAGCACTGTGTGAGAGAAAATGTATTTGAAACTATATTTCCAAGGGATTAAAATGAGACATGGCCATTTTCAGTCAGATTTTTGCCAAAGAATACACAAGATTAATTTTATTTATTCATATTTTTTAGATTCAGTATCTTACTCTATTGCCCAGATGGCTGAGGTGCAGTGGCACAAGCATAGCTTACTGTAGCCTCAAACTCCTGGACTCAAGCGATCCTCCTTCCTCAGCCTTTCAAATAGCTAGGATTATGGGTACGTGTTTCCATAACTGGCTAATGTGTGTGTGTGTGTGTGTGTGTGTGTGTGTGTTTGTGTGTGTGTGTAGACAGGGTCTCACTATATTTCCCAGGCGGTTCTCAAACTCCTGGCCTCAAGTGAACCTCCTGCCTTGGCCTTGGTCTCCCAAAGTCCTGGGATTACAGGTCTAAGTCAATCCTAAGAGATTAAAACAATTGTTCATATAAATTATTTGCCAAATAAAATAAAGATTACACATATTTAAAAGAATACAGTTTTGTGGACAGAAACTGGAAACGTTTCCCTTGAAAACTGGAACAAGACAAGGCTGCCCACTCTCACCCTTCTTGTTCAACATCGTGCTGGAAGTCCTAACTTGAGCAATTAGACAAGAGAAGGAAATCAGGGATATCAAAATAGGAAAAGAGGAAGTCAAGTTATCCCTCTTTGCTGACGATATGATCCTATATCTTGAAAATTCAAGATAATCCGTCAAAAACTTGCTTGCACTGGTAAATGACTTTGGCAAAGTCTCAGAGTACCAAATAAATGTGCAAAAGACAGTTAAATTCTTAAACACCAACAACAAGCAAGCACAGAACCAAATAAAAAGCACAATCTCACTCAGAATAGCCACACACACACAAAAAGTGAAGTACCTTGGCATCTTCCTAACTAGAGAAGTGAAAGACCTTCACAATGGAAGTTACAAAACACTCCTCAAAGAAATCCAAGAAGACACAAACAAATGGCAAAATATTCCATTCTCATGGGTAGGAAGAAGCAACATTGTTAAGATGTGTATCTTACCAAAGGCAATCTACAGATTCAATGCAATACCCATTAAATTACTAACATCATTCTTCTCAGACCTGGAAATGACAATACAGAAATTCATATGTAAACATAAATGACCACGAATAGCCAAAACAATCCTTAGCAAAAGAAACAAAGCAGGAGGCATCACACTTCCACCTCAAACTTCAAACTTACTGTAAGGCTACAATAATCAAAACAGCCTGGTGTTGGTACAAGAACAGGCATATAGACCAATGGAACAAGGTAGAGAATTCCAGAAGCAAAGCTTCAATTTCTCAACCAATTCGTCATTGACAAAGCCTCCAACAACAACCACTGGGGAGAGGAGAACCTATTCAGTAAATGGTGCTGGGAAAACTGGCTGATCACATGCAGAAGATTGAAACAGGACCCCTACCTATCACCATACACAAAAATGAACTTAAATGGATCAAAGACCTAAAAGTAAAACCTCAAACTTAAGAATCTTAGAAAATGCAGGAGACACCCTTATGGAAATTGGAACTGGCAACCAATTCCTCATCCTCCAAGTGCCCACATCATAAGCGATAAGATAGACAAGTGGGACCTCATCAAACTGACAAGCTTCTGCAAAGCAAAAGAAACCATCAAAAGAGCAGGGAGACAGCCCATAGAATGGGAAAAATATTTGCCAACTGTATATCTGACAAAGGTCTGACATCTAGGATCTACAAGGAACTCAAAGGCGCTGAAAGGAGAAAACCAAAGAGCCCCATTAAAAAGTGGGCAAAAGACATGAATAGACACTTAATAGAAGATATAGGGTAGCCAACAGACACATGAAAAAGTGCTCAGCCTCACTAATCATCAGAGAAATGCAAATCAAAACCATATTGAGATACCACCTAACCCCAGTAAGAATGACCATCATTAATAAAGCAAACAAACAACAAAAAACATGCTGGCGAGGATGTGGAGAAAAAGTAATGCTTCTACACTGCTGGTGGGAATACAAACTAGTGCAACCTCTTTGGAAGACAGTGTGGCGATTTCTGAAAGAACTAGAAATTGATCTTCCATATTACCCAGCAATTCCCCTACTGGGAATATATCTGGAGTAACTCAAGTCATTCTATCAAAAAAGATACCTGCACGTGCATGTTTTTTGCAGCTCTATTCACAATAGCAGAAACATGGAACCAACCATGATGCCCATCGAAACTGTACTGGATTAATAAAATGTGGTACATATACACAATGGAATATTATGCAGCCATAAAGAAGGACAAACATATGGACATCGCAGCAACTTGGATGGATTTAGAGTCTATCATACTCAGTGATCTATTACAGAAACAAACCACAGAGTACCATATGTTCTCACTCATAAGCAGACCTTGAACAATTATCATAATACTATAAGAAAGGGTTTGGCAGTAGTGGGAAACTGCCAGGGGAGGGGAGTGGGATTGGCAGTTGAGGGAAACTGCTAGGGGAGGGAGGGGCACACCTCATCAACAAGGGTGCCTGCGTAATCAACGTTTTTATACCTAACCCTGAATTGTACCCCACATCTTAAAATAAAGAAAAAAAAAAAAGAATACAGTTTTGGAAGGTGTTACTGTGGTCTAAGAATATGTTTCTGGAAGAAATGTGATACAAATGGAAAACACTTCTTTGCTCACATAAATGTGGTTTCCAGGTGCAGTGCATGACTGACTTCACACATCAGTGCCAACTGGTCAGGTACTTCATGAGGTCCCATGTATCTCTGCACTCTGCTGGATACAGGTAAGAGATGTAAGACTCCTTTTCTTTGATGTGCAAAGGCACAAACACAGTGAAAAAACTGCTGTCTAATTCAAGTGTCATCATGAGCAAAACAGGAAACTTCCACAACACTCTAGTTGTGATAGGAAAACAACCAACATTCAGATGGTGGCAGAGGAAAATGAATGGAATGGATAACTAAAAGAGGTTTTGGGAAGGGAAAGTCAGTAGGACCCGTGCCTGGTCTGGGAGAAAACGCAAGTGACTATGTGTTTCAGGCTAGAGTGAGCAAGAGCAATATGTGAGTCCAGAGACTTAGCTAGCACAAGCTAGCACAAGCTAGCCTTTGCTCTTTGCCTTTTCCTTTTTGTCTGGAAGGCAGATGTGACACCCAGCAGTGGGCTTAGCCATCTTACCATCAAGAGAACAAAAGTCATGTGGGGTGGAGCAAGAGGAGGGAAGCATCCTGGGTCCAAGCACCAGCCTGTGCCCTGGACTTGCTGTTGGGCAAGTCAAGCAAAACTCTGAGTTAAGCCACTGTCATTGGGTTTTTGTTTCAGTGGCCAAACCCTAATTGACGGGACCTTACAGAGAGGATCCAAGAGAGCAGAGAGGAGAGGGGAGAGTCACTTATGGGGGGCACCGGGTCACTCAGGCTCAGAAGTGGGGTGTGTGTGGCAAGTCTGGGGAACAAGGAGTAAAACAGTCTTGAGAGTCATTTATTCTGGCTGGAAAGTATCCAGTGGAAAGCAGGGAAAAATCAGGCAGGTATCAAACTGATTCACTAATAAAGTGCTGTGCTTTAAAAATTCTAGGAAGGCTAACAAATGTGTTTAGTGCTAATTGGATTGATCAGACTTTCACTGTTGATAGTTTTATCATGGGAGAAATGATTTAATGATCAATTATTAGAACTTATCAAATATGCTTTCCTAATGAAGATTCCACTGTATCCATCCTTAACTGGCTGATGGATTTAAGGGTGTTGGGATAGCAGATGTTGTGTCACTGGAATATGATATATACTATATTGTGTCTGTACAATAGAAAACAAAGTAGAAACTTAGTGATGGTTCTGATTGATTGAATTTTTCTCTCTACTGAGCTAGACTTTATCATTCAGTTATAATCATTCAAGCAGAAGTTCAGCAAATCCTCCAAGGAGCTTAAAGTGATGTCCTTCATCATTCCAGGGGTTCTGGGACTTTAGCAGACGTAAAATTCCAGGGAAACTTGTTGAAGACTCTCAGAGTCTGGTGTAGCAGGTTTGGGTTGGTTGTCAGGAATCTTAATTTTTTTTTTTTTTTTAGTAGGATTTACTGAGGGACAGAAAAGCCCCCACAGTGGGAGGGGACCTGAAGGGGTTGCCAGAAATCTTCATTTTTAACAAGCGCCTTTTGTGATTCCGTTGCAGGTGGTTTTCTGAGTGTCATTAGTAAAGCTCTGATCTATTATCTATCCTTCTTCCTTCTTTCTTTTTTTCTTTTTTCTTTTGAGTCAGAGTCTCAGTCTGTCGTCAGACTGGAGTGCAGTGGTACACTCATGGCCACCACAGCCTCAACCTGCTGGGCTCAGGTGCCTCAGCCTTCCAGGTAGCTGGAACTACAGGTGCATGCCACCATGCCTGGCTAATTTTTTGATTTATCATAGAGATGAGGTCTCATCAAGTTGCCCACACTGGTCTCAAACCCCTGGTCTCAGGCAATCCGCTTGCCTCCACCTCCCAAAGTGCTTCCTTATTTCTTCCTCTTCTCTGTGCCATGTTCTGGTGCTTTCCAGAAGGGAAAGAGTTTCTGAAAGTGAGGGTCTCATTTCATTTCCCATGACTTTCTGCTAGTAGTTGGAAGGCTTCACCAAAGGGCACACTGTTTTTCAGACTCTTCTTATACCTCTTAACATTTCTGTTTTTTGAATTCCAAAGGAATACTTGTTCATTAACTAGAAAACTTGTAAAAACGGAGGAAAGGATAAATAAGAAAATAGAAATCATCATCCTTCCTCTTTATAGACAGAACCACTGTTAACGTTCTGGTGTATAACCTTTTCTACTTCTCCCTCTTTACATAAAAGTTGGAATCAAATGCATCTGAAGATGCATATGCTGTTTTTAATATCCTTCATGTCTGATCTTCTCAAACGTATCAGTGTCAGAGTCTTGATTGCTGACATGAGGTGAAGGTATTCTGCTCTCTTCACAAATCTCCTGGTTTTTTTTTTTTTTTTTGAGTTGAAGTCTCACTCTGTTGCCCAGGCTGGAGTGCAGTGGCACGCTCACACTCACCCCAGAGTTGACCTGCTGTGCTCCGACGATCCTTCTGCCTCAGCCTTCCAAGTAGCCAGAACTATAGCTGTGCACTACTATGCCCAGCTAATTTTTTATTTATTGTAGAGATGAGGGCTCACCAAGTTGCCCGGACTGGTCTCAAATCCATGGGCTCAGGCAATCCACTCGCCTTGGCCTCCCAGAGTATGGGGATTACAGGTTGAGTCACCGAACCCAGCCATATCTCCTGCTTATTATTACCTTGTGAAACTCTTTAGAATATTTAAGCAAATGCTTTTGTTTTGTAAAGAAAAAAGACATTTAATAAATGAATAAAGTGTCGTTGGCTTAAATTAAGCAGCACAATGCTCATTTCAAGAAGGATTCAGAGCTGGGCTCGGTGGCTCAGCCTGTAATCCCAGCGCTTTGGGAGGCTGAGGTGAGTGGATTGCCTGAGCTCGCGGGTTCGAGACCTGCCTGGGCAACTTGGCGAGACCTCATCTCTACAATAAAATAAAAAATTAGCTAGATATGGTAGCGCATGCCTGTAGTTATAGCTACTTGGAAGGCTGAGGAGGAAGGATCGCCGGAGCCCAGTAGGTCGAGGCTGCGGTGGCTGGGAGTGCCACTGCACCCCAGTCTGGGTAACAGAGTGAGACTGCAACTCAAAAAAAAAAAAAAAAAAAAAAAAAAGACTCAGAAGTCATTTATTTTTATTATTTTTCATGTGTTTAACTTATAAACAACTCCCTGTGTCATTTGCAGTTAAAGCCTTACCTCTTATTGTGGACTAGGGGACACCAAAGGCTCCAGACTACTGCATCTCTGTGCATTGTCACAGTGGTAAAGGTGTAGTAAGGGCCTAGATGTTCTGCTCCTTGAATCAGCCAGGAATCTTTGGCTGTAAGCAACAGAAACTGACCCTGGCTAACAGAAATTGGGAAATATACTGGCTGGATGTGGGTACCTCAGAAACTTAAGGAAAAGCAGGAGAACTGAACCTCGGGGAAGATGGAGGAATCGCTCAGAATTCTAGGTGACAAGTGCCAAATTGTGTTCTCTTCTGGGCACTGCACCAAACGTCTTCTGTTTCTGGGCTCCTCCTCTAAGAGAATACCACATCTATTCTCTCATTCATTCATTTATTTATTATGTATTTATTGACCACAAGGCACTCTATCAGGTTCTAGGGTAATAACAGTGAACAAAACAGACAGAAACCATTGCCATCATGGAGCTTACATTCTAGTTAGGAAAGACTGGTAATAAACAAACAAACTAAAATGAATAAAAGTTGTTACATGGTGACTAAATGAAGGAGAGTAAGGGGGAGAGTGATGCAATTTTAAGCTGAGTGGCCAGAAAAGGTCTGACTTAGAAGGCGATGTTTGAGCTGAGACCTAGAGGAGATCAGTGTGGTTGTTGGGGGATGACTTTCCTGACAGAGGGGACACTGCTGACTTATAAGGATCATCCTGGCCGCTCTGCTGAGACTACCTTGAAGAGGGCCTAAAGCAGAGTCAAGGCCACCAGTGAAAAACGCTTCTGCAGTCATCTAGGTGGGAGATAACTTGGGCTTGGTTGAGTGAGCTCAATGAAAGTGTTGAGAAGTGATGGGTTCTGGATCTTTTTTTGAAGGAGAAGCTGTCAAGATCTGATGGCATTTAGTATATGGGGCATGAGAGAAAGAGAAGAATCAACAGTGACTTCTAGATTTTTTGCCCTAAATAACTCAGGCCGGAAAAGCCTGCAGGAAAGGGCAAGTTTAGTGGGGGAATCAACAGCTTGGTTTGTATGTGTTGAGAGTGATACCAGATGGAGGTAACAGGAGTAGGCAGTTGAACATGCAAGTAGGTAACAGGTTCAAAGAAGAGGTCTGTGCAGGAGATATTAATTTGGGAGACATCAGTAGATGAATGGGTGAATGGCATTAAAGCCATGAGGCTGGTTGAGATCAATTTGGAGTGAGTACAGATGGAAAGAGAAAAGGCCAAGGCAGAGATACAGGAGGAAGAACTAGAAAAGAGGACTGAGAAGACATGACCTAATTGAGTAGAGCAACTAATGTTTTATGTCCATGCCTTGGTCTAGGAATGAGAGTACCATGTTGACAGTCTAACCAAGACTGCAGGCAGTGGTGGAGCTGGTACTCCAAAGTGATTACCAGAAGGAATGGGCCTTGTGAAGGCATAACCACAAGGCCACCATAGTCCTCTTTCCCAACTTTATTAGCTATGCATTTAGCTCTTTTCCTACAAGTATGTGATAGAAGTTAGTTGCATATCAGGTACTAAGGCACTCTGAGCTGAATAATATAAAGTTACTGGATCCTTGCGTACATCAATTTTATATCATTTCTTAGTAAAAATAAACTCAAGAATCCCCACTGTCCCTTGAACTCTTGAAACTCTTGAATGTCAATGATATGATTGCCAAATTGGATACTAGATTGTAAACATTTAAGGTAAATATTGTGCCTTATTTGTCTCTGTGTCTCTTACCAACCATAGAGTTAGGTGTTCAATATATAGTTTTTTGTTTTGTTTTGTTTTAAGTGACAGGGTGTTACTATGTTGCCTCAGCTAGACTTGAACTCCTGGGCTCAAGTGATCCTGCTGCATCAGCCACCCAAGTAGCTGAGACTGCAGGTACATGCCACCATGCCTGGCCAGTATATGTTTTTAAAATAAATCAGTGCATAAATCATTTGGGTCATCTAACACCTTATATTTTCTTTCTGTTATTGGGCACACTATTTATCTTATTTTCAAGATAGAAACCTAGATATAATCATCTAAAGAAGAAAAAAAATATATTGGTTCTCATGATTGAAATGTGGGAATGACTTTAGGCATATCTGGATCCAGGGGTCAAGCAATATATTCATGTCTGCCTCTCTCTTTGGACAGTGATTCCTTCTTTAAGGGCACGATTCTCACACAGGCTCTTCCCTGTTATCATGATGATAAGATGTCCACTGGCAGATCCAGATTTGTATTTTACTAGCTTTAGCAAATCCGGTGGAAAGAAAACATCTTTCTCAATATTTCTAAAGTTCTTGGGCATGGGACATACATTTATCTCTAAATTAATCACAGTGGCTGGGATGATGGAATCTTCTCATTTGTCAGGCCTGGTCAAATGTTCACCTTAAGTGCTAGGAGCATGGGTGGGCTTCACCCACATTACATAACTAGAATGTAATCCCCCAGGAAAAAGGGGGCGATATTGGCACAATGCAAAGAAATGGATACTGAGCTGACAGGAGCAACAGATGGCGACTATGAGTATAAAGTATATCATAAGAGCAAGTGGGAGAAGCCGTCAAATTCTTTGACTCTTCTGTGGTATCTATTTACACAGAAATGGTCACATCTGGTTGTGTTTGGTCTAACTATGGTTTGGAATGGTTGGCAAATCACAAGCAGTTGTGCTTGAACTTTGTAAACTACAGAGCCACTAGGACAGTGGTGAAAATCTGTTCCCCTTCTCTCTTTGCACCTCAGGCCTGGGAGAGCAGCGTCAGGCTTGGCTTTGCCCCTCTGAAAACTCACAAGCCTTGAGGCAGCCTGGAACCCTGCCCAGAGGACACCCTGCTAAACAGAGATGAAGTTATCACTGGCTTGGCAATTTCTCCTCTGGCTGTTTTATGATAATACCATCAGCCAAGGATATGAAGCAAGACTTGGCGTACTTCAGAACAACGAAGCCCCTTGGTGGAACACCACAGGCCTTGCAAAAAAGAACCCTCAAACCCCTGGGGTGGGGAAGTCGCTGTGATTTTGAAGGTGTTTCACTCAGGAAAGGAGCCTGTGATTTGTGAAGCAAGACTAATCTGCTTGCGGGAAGCTGCAGCATGAAATGAGACAAGGTGTGATAACCTGTCAAGTTCCAAAGAGAGATGATTTAGGAGGAGATAGCAGCTTGAAAACGTGAGGATGGGTGTTACTAACTTAATCCATATGATGCCTTCAAAACAAAAAGTATATTAGGGGCTAAAGGCATGGAACAGACATTATTCATTGTCTCCAGGTGAGATTTCTCCTGTGAGTTTACAAGCAAGTGTTGGCATGCTGTGCGCAGACATTTGTACAATAGATTAGAGCACCCAGATCGCCACAGATGAAAAGTAGGGGAGACACCTTTGACTCTTTCCCTTCTCAGGTCTAATTTATCTATCTCATTTATTCCAGACAAGGGCTCTTTTACTTTGTGAAAATTAGAGACATCTGTAGTTATACAATCTGAGTCAAGGACAATCAAAGCTCACGCTGCCAGGTGTGAACAGATTGCTTGTAGGGTCAGGAAGGTGACTCTTTTTCTCCTCCTCCTCCTCCTCCTCTCATGGGCACTATCCACAATCAGGAGGTGTTTTCCAGGAGGGGGAGGGGAGGGGAGGGGGGGGGAAGAAGACCCATGTTCTGGTGGGAGAAGCAGATGCCTGCTGGACTAGGATGACTCATACAACTGGCAATGTGCTTCCAATTCCATGAGGCAGTTCCACAGGCCCTCCTGCTAATCTGGGGGCTCAGGGTGATACCGCAAAAGAACATAGACCTCCAAATAGTTCCATATTTGAATAACGTTCCAACTGCGACAACTCATTTTCCCTAGGATATCTGCATACATACCCCAGACTGGGAATAGACCTTCCAAGGTAGGGGATGGATTCTCAGAATGGTCTATTGTTCTTGAGAAGAAGGGACTGCAAGAAATTTCTAATTAGAGAGAAATAAAGATGAGGTTCTATGGTGACTTTCATACAATTTTTGTTTTGAATTTGAAATGTTTTTTTTAATTAACGTAAAATTTTAAACTGACACACAAGTCAGTCATTGGAGAAATTTTAAATGCATTTGGAATAGCTTTGGTATGTGAACCTATTCCCTTTTCAAGGTATTCTTTATTATTCTTTTTTTAAGGGACAGGATCTTTTGCTGTTGTTCAGACTGGAATACAGTGGCACAATCATAGCTTAATGCAGCCTTGAACTCCTGCGCTTAAGTGATTATTCACCCACCTCAGCCTCCCAAGTAGCTGGAACTATAGGCGTGTGCCATCAAACCTGGCTAATTTTTAATCCTCATTTTTGGAAAGACTGTTTCTTGCTATGTTGCCCCAGCTGGTTATGAAATGAGCTCGAGTGATCCTCCCGCCTTGGCCTCCTAAAGTGCTGGAATTACAGGTGTGAGCCACTGTATCTGGCCAGAATATATTTTTTAGAGAAATTTGAGGTTCAAATCCAAATTGAATGGAGATTACAGATATTTCTCATCTGTTCCCTGCCCCTGCACACACACAGCTTCCCTCATTATCAACACCCTTTGCCAGAGTGGTACATTTGTTACAGTCAATGAACCTATGCTGAGACATCATTATTATCCAGAGTCTATACTTTTACAATGGGTTCCAGGGTTCCACTTTTGTACATTCTATGGTTTTTGACATAAGTATGATTACGTGCATTCAACGCTATGGTATTGTACAGAATAATTTCACTGCCCTAAAAATCCTCTGTGCTCTGTCTGCTTACCAGTCTCTTCCTCTGCTCTGTCCCCTGATAACCATTGTCTCCACAGTTTTGCCTTTTCCAGAATGTCCTGTTGGAATAATACAGTATGTTGCCTTTTCACATTGGCCTCTTTCACTTAGTAATATGCATTTAAGGTCACTCCATGTCTTTTTATGACTTGATAGTTTTTTTTTTTTTTTTTAAAGCACTGAATGTGATATCATTGTCATGATTTTAAAATAGAGGGTTTTCTCCTTGGGATCAAGGGACGTCACAAACAGTGAGGCAAGTCTGGCGGACTGCAAAAGTCACAAGCATGTAGGAGTTTTCTCTTGTTTGCTGACACTGAAACATCACTTGTTGCAGTGGTTTAGGGAGTGGAAAACCCTTTCTATTTTTTTCCCTCTAATTTTTTACTGAACTTCTTTGCTACCACCTAAAGAAGCAGAGATATTATGTGGTAGGAAGTGAGAAAGAGCTTGGAATTTGGAATCCAGGAGCATCTGTGTTTGGGTCTCAGTTCTGCCACATATGAACTGAAGGATCCTGGGAAAACCATTTTACTGCTGCTTCTGAGCTGTGCCGCTCCATATATAAAAGAGAGACAGGGATCTCAGCACAAAGGAAACTTGTGAGATAAAATAATATATGTGATATTGTTTCATAAACAATATAGTACCTTTTCAATGTTCATTTAATAATTGTTCCAAATGAAGGAACTGAGCCCCTGGTACTCTTGTTCTTGGCTTCCTTCCAGGCTGTTCCTTGGCTATCCCAGGGATGGGGAACTGTAGGGCCACTTAGTGTACCTTCAAGCACTGTAGGACAGGTTTTGCTGAGCATGGTTAGTTTCACGCCCCCACCCAGTCCTTCCATGGCTGCTCTGCACTTTTAACTTGTGAATGAATCTTCCCTCACCCCCATAAACTCCACCAGCCCCCAAAGCTGCACACCAAACACTAAAGGTCTTATAGGCTGATTTTAATAGGGACTGCTCCATATTCAACCCGGACCACCCAAACTCACTTTGATCTGCCCCAAACATGAAATCCCCTGTTGGTTATTTCATCGCTGATTTCTAGACCATGCTACCAGTTAAGCTGTCCTCACCCTACCCCCAGTCCTTCTAGAGGCAAAGCTAGTTTTGGATGAATTTGAGGAAGCTATTGCTTACAGACACTCTCAGAAATGCAAACCTTCCACGTTTCTCTCGTTAGGGCACAGGCAGTGGAGGTTCAACCATGTGATTGATGCCTGGAAGTCTGATGTGCTCATTACTTACCCTGACAGAGGTCATTTTTGCCTGGAAAACATATTATCTTTCCCTGAAGGTCACTAGAAATGTCATGCAGAAAGCCAATCGCAAGATGAAGGTAGACCTATCACATCGCCGTCACAGTTTGGCTGTGAATTCTGAAACTCTCTAACTCTCACTTGAGTATAGATCTGGATCCTCCAATAGGAGGTGAGGTCCATGAGTGGGGAGCTGTGTGTCTTATGCTACCTTTGTGTCCCTTGTAACCAGTGGAGCAATGGCTAGAATAACTTGATCTGGAGAGGTATGAATGTGGCCCAGCACTTTAGGAAAGGAAGGAGAACTATTCCCTAGATATTCAGCAGTGGAGAAGGGGTGATCATTTAGACAGAACATGTGTGGACTTCAAGACCTGTGAGCCGGGATCAAGAGAGGGATCCTAACCCTGGTCTTGGATGTTTTGCAGTGGATGTGGGGAAGAAAAGAAGCCTAGAAAAGAGAGGCTGAAGTTTGACCATTTCAAGTCTCTAGAGAAATATGTTTCTTTGACCCCATAAACATATGCTTCAAATCTTTTTTGGAAGTAGAAGTGGATACCGATAGTAAAGAAGTAAATATTTTGAGAAAGAAAATTAGAGACTCTCACAGAAAGGCATATCTATAATATATTCATAAAAACTGGGCCTTTGGGTTATAAGTGCATATTTCAAGGAAAAGAATTTTGTGGTCAAATATGCCAGATTAAACCAAGTTAACACATTGTTGGTGCCATTATTATGCTAATGTACATTGTAAATTTCCTAGAGAATTTCTATTAGTACACATCATTTCTCAAAATTATTTGATCATGGATACCTTTTTGTACAGAACACTTGTTACCAACTTTTTCAAGGATTGTGTTCAGAAAATGCTGCTCTAAGGTAAGGTTGGCCATTTGGGGATTCTTTAAATAGATACATTTTAGAATATTAGTCCAATTACAGCTTTATTTTTGAGTGCTTTGTAAGTGCTAGGTACTTCTCTAGCTTGTAATATACATTATTTTATTTTTTTCTCAAACCAACCCAATTAGGTAATTATACTTCTTATCCCTATTTAACTCTTTGCACTCAGAGACATCTCATGGCTAACCTACCTGAAGCATCTTGACTCTACATTTTTATGTAATAGTGAAAAATAAATCACTTTATATTAAATAGCAGAGCATTGGAACCAATTATTTTATTGTAATGCTACTTGATTTGTAATGTAATTTTGGACATTGAAGAACTTATTTATGACAAAAAAATCAAAATTTTATATCTTATATTTTTCTAACATTTGTTGATGTGTGAAATAATAACCAACATGCATTGTAGGTTCATTGATACATGTTGTACAGTAGTAATTTATTTGATGTCTTCCACCTGAAGTTTTTCTATTTGAGCAGACAATGCAGTCTCGTTTTCTTCCTCCTACATTAATAATATATAATTGATTTTCCAGTCTCTTGTTCAAAGATGATGTGGAAGGGTGCACTTGTGATTCCTAAAAACCACTTCTCAACTGATCAACTGATTGATCAGAAGCTTCACAAATTTCAAATGAGACATAGGTTTTTCATTTTGCCATTGTTGTTGTTGCTCAGTACAGTATATAGGAATTAATAACACATATTTCTAGTCCTCAGAAGAATAATTTCTTCCATCATTTTAAAGATTTTCACAAAAAACTATATGTAGAAACTTATTGATCTACACAGTCTACACCACTCATATTTGCAATATAATTTAGAATCATTTCAGGCTTTTTGACTGGTGAAACATTTCTACTACATAATGTCCTTGTAGTAGATTTCATTCCTGCATAATTCCAAGTACTGAGAATTGTAATGATCCTTTTGCTCTTCCATGAAGACGTATAAGATTATTTTTCCTATACACTACTGTTTTTTTTTTTTCATTAAAAATTTTGGCTTTTTGATTTGTGCTGGTATTCCCTTTAGGTTGACTTTGTACCACTAAGATGACATTTCATCTTCAATAGTTCTTTTACTAGGGCAATGCTAGTGTAGTATCTATCAGTAATCATGTGGCATTCTGCTGCATTGGGAGCTTTTTCCAATAACCTTTTGGGCAACTTCTTTGGGTCCCTTCCCACTGTGGGACCTTTTCTGTCCTCTAAATAAATCCTGCTTTCAAAAAAGAAAAAAACAGCAACAACAAAAACCTTTTTATATAAATGTAATGGAATTCTGGTGCTTCACGGAAGATCAGGTCAAATGATGTTTTCAGATGTTAGCTGCCATAGTAGGGAAGTACCCTGTTTTTGAATCAGTTAGCATATACATGTATATACCACACCCCTTTTGGTAGGCTTATTTGGATTGTATGTTATAAATGATATTCCCCCTTTAAAATGAACAATGGATTCATCAAAACAAATTGTCTGATCTGGTATGAAATATTGCACAAATTTTGAATCAATGTATTCCAAATAGTTGCTGGCCTTTTGAATACGAGTTCTGATTAGCCCATCACTCAATGCAGGTGTCTTCAAATGAAACATCCAGAGGATTTACACAAACCTTTTTCTACGAGTGTTTCTGAAAGGAAGAGTACATTTCAACATGAGGACACTTGTAATGTGCTACTGAAAGTAGTTGACCAGTACTCTTGCAAATTTGGTACTTGAATTATTCCCATATTTATGATAACTGGTAAAAGCTAAAAGTTTCTGTTGGTCAAGGTCAGAATTTGGCCGCCTATGCCAAATGGATTTGTGTGATAGCTGCTTTTTCCTTATTTTTTTCATCTGCATAATGATTTATCTCTTTTATTACCCTATCATGCATTTGGGAGGCAAAGACCAAGAGTTGGGAAGCAGTTAGTGAAGACTAAGTGGTAAATTGTGTTGAATAGACCAAAAATGCTAATTGGAGAAAAGTTAGGGCAGTGTTAGTGGGAGAAATAAAAGAAAGCTTCATGAAGGCAGTGCTTGAACAGTAGTTTGGATTGGACTGGTGTAGACTGTTATGGTGGGTTTTGATGGTAAGAAGATTGGTGTGAGTAAAAGCACAGGGAAAAGAATAAATCTTCATAGCCCCAAGCATGGCAGAGGGAGTCTTTGAGGAGTCGTGAAGGGTAGTATGGGACCTTAATTATATAGACAAAGGGATTTAACCATGTGAATGTAGGCCTAGGGTAAGGTATGATGTGCAGAAGGACTGTTGAATAAGTCGAGCCTGGAAGTAATAGGAGAGATCAGAGGGGTTAAGGGAAGATGCAAGAGGGGACAGTCCCAAGGTAGTTGGAGTGAGGAAGTTAAGATGACTCTCCTTGACAAAGCATGTTGGAGGAGAAAAGGCAAGATTTATTTGACTTCATGGAAGTGAGGAAGAAGGCTTAGATAAATATGGGGGGGACCCCCCCAAAATCCAGATTTATCTTTTGGAGGATGTGTTCTAGGAATCCATTTGCATCAGTGTAAACAAAGCCAGCATTGTTGTGAGAGGCTGAATTTGGTTTCAGTGAATTTTTTTTGAGATTCTTTCAATGTATTTGTCCATTTCACGATGGGTGATTTACGAGTATACCAGCCTACATTGCGCTGAGTGTTCAGCACTTTTTGACCCAAAATGGCATGGCTGCTGTGCCCCATACTCCCTATTCACCTGATCTTGCCTCAAGCAATTTTTTCTTGTTTCCCTGGATGAAAAAAGTCCCCAAAGTAAAACATTTTGCCAATGTAGAAGAGGTAAAACCAAAAACGGCAGAAACACTAAAAGTCATAAAAACTGATGAGTTCAAAAACTATTCTGAGCAGTGGAAAGGTGTATTACATCAAACGGGGAGTACTTTGAAACAGACTGAAAAGTTTAAACTTGTAAGAATAAATACACAACATTTTTATAAATAAATTCCAGTGCTTATTTGGTCCCCTTTGTACAGTTTTGTAGTTTCACGCCTGGTTGATGTGAACAGTGGTTCCATGTCAGAGATAAAGAAGGAAATGGTTTGGATGGAAGAGGATGATTTTGCTTTGGACCATATCAGGGGTAGCATTCAAATGAGATGATCCAGTAAACCCTGTGGAGATAGGACCTGGGTAAACTACCAGTAGTAAAGAAGAGTGTCAACATGAGGACACTTGTAATGTGCTTGTCTGTCCTTCTAAGTGGTGCCCTGGGGTTTGGCTTCGAGTGAGCAGGCAGGTGTGTACTTGGAACAGAGGTTAAGAGCAGGTGCTTCAGGGTCAGCCAGACCTGGATTAAAGTTCCAGATCTGCAACTTACTAGCCGTGTGACCTGGGTAATCAACGTAACCTCTCTGAGTCTCAGGGTAGCCATCTGTAAAATGAAGAATAAAAATACTAGCCTCACAAATGTTTTAGGAGAATTAAATGAAATTGCATATAATTTTGCTGACAAAGAAGTGGGTGATAGCATGTAGCATTACACATCAAAAAACGCTGTAGTTGTTATTGTAATTGTTATCACTGCTGCCTGGCTGCCTGTAGTAGTGATTGCTGTCTACCCATTAGTGAGGTTGGGACTCTCAGGAGACGTTTCTTGGGGATTGAGGTTGTTCTGAGCATGAGGGTCTCAGTGATAAACTTTTCATCACTTTGGAGTTGCTGAGCAGAATTAAAATCATTCACCCCTTCTTGGTAGCCTGATATTCTCTCCCAGGGATGTTGTGTTTTAAGTAGTTCCCAGACTTTCCAGACCCTGCCTGCCTCCCTGACCACCATGGAAGGTCTATCTTTGTACAGTTGCCACAACACAGGTAGAGTCCTTTCTAAGTCCTTCTCGGCAGATCCTTCTCCCAGCAATTGTCTCTAAGCTCTGACAGTGATGAACTTGGAATGACCAGTGGCCAAAGCACACAGCATTAGGACATTTTCCAGTTCCTGCACAAACACAGAGTTAGATAGTCCTCCTGTGGTAGAGGCCTAGGATGCATTTCAGGAGCTTATAGGTCACTTGGCATTGACCACAAGACCACAATGGAAATAACAGCCCAGCTAGTTTATGTGCTGCCATGTCAGCAAATGCTGCATGTGGACAAGCCAGGGCTGGGGAAGCCTGTGTGTGGTAATGTAAGCGAGGGCAGCCAAGCCTGTCCCGAGGCTGCAAGCTCTGGGAAACCTGAATGGGGTCTCTTTGCAGCTTGTGGAGGAGCCATACTCCTCAGCCTATGTCTTGGGAAGCTGTTTGCACTTAGATGGATTTTTTTCCCCTCTAGTGAAGTAAGAGGCATCAAGTCTAATGGTGGAGCTCCCCAGGACTATGAGAAAGGCTCCCCTCATAGGTCAACTTTCATGCCATCTTCCTGAGGAATGACATTACTTGGTTCATCCCCTATCGAGCCCTGGTCCATGTGCCTAGCTCTTCGATGAAAGGGCAGGACAACTGCATGCCACTCTTCTGGTCAATTGGCCTAGGCCAGAAAGGCACAGGGCTCTGTGTTGGCACTCATGACTTTGGTCACCCTGACATTCCCATTTGACACTCAATATGTGCAGTAGTTTCTTTATGTGTTTAGGTTTGATTGTGGGTACTGCTTTGAAAGACAGATTTTTGTAGTTATGTGTTTTGTAAAATATATTTCTGAAAGCACTTATCAAGGGGAATGTGCAAGCCCAAAGGTGGAAGGAAGCAGGAGGAGGGTGCAGGAGGAGAGGAAGTGAGAGCCTGGGACCAGAACATATGCTTTTCAGTTGCCCTGGCCAGCCCTGGAGCAGACCCGCTCCTGTGGGAGGGTAGGCTCTGCAGGTTGCAGGGCGGATCGGAGAGATTTATGCCCTGCACACCGAATACATATCCATGACTCTCCACGGCACAATTTTGAAAAGGTGATTATGGGTCTGACATGAAGGAATATTTTATATGAAATTGTTGAAAGATCTCTGGGCACTAAGCAATAATCACCTCAATGCTTTAGAAAGTGTTCCAATTTGTTTCCCATAAGCTTCTTGGCAGTTGGGATTTGCATGCCATTTAGCATCCAATCCTGGGCATCCTGCATGCCACCATGCTGAGCATAGGGGCTCCTCTCAAAGAAAAATGCACTGCAGTTTGAGGATAAGTCTCAGTAGCTTTGAAAATGTGCAGAGACTTGGAATCTGTAATTTCACTTCTTATAATATTTCAAAGGAAAAAAAAATCAGATAAAGGATGTTCACTGAAAAGATGCTGGTTCAAAAACATTTATTGTTGTGTGGTATTTTGTGTGTGTCCTTCCAGAATATAATGTCATGCAAATGTGTGTACATACAACTTAAATGTGCTAAAATAGGGGATTTGATGTTTTAAAAAGTGTTATAGACTATTCTATATTACTAAGTCAGAAAAATAAGTTGTAGAATGGTATATATATTTGTGTGTATATATAGATTATATTTATGCTATGATTCTATATACAAACTTACTAAAGTTTGTATATACACACATTGGCATGGGAATGATTTCTAGAAGGACATATACAAACATGCAAAGATGAATGGTGAAAATTTGGTGACTTTCCTTTTTAAAACATTAGCCTATCTGTATTTGCTATAATAATCATAGATTATTAATGTTGCAAAAGGGGCAGGGTGCTGCTCTTGTCTTCTTTGGTCCTTGGCCCACCTGGGCTTCCATCCTGAACTCTGAACTTGTGTTCATGTAATCTTCACAAAATCTCAAGCAGAATCAGTTCTGTTGTCATCCTCTGGTGTACAGCACACAGCCTCTTGCCTTGAAAGAAGCAGCTGAACATAGGCTACAAAGAAGATGATAGGCAGTTCCTTTTAAATTGTGGTTCATGCTAAGGAAAGGATACATCTTTTAATTGACATCTTTCATTAGCTGAGCTTGGGCTACCATATCAGACTTGGGAGGAGAACATGGACTACGCCACCATTGCTACGAATGACTGTGTCTGGCTTGCAGCCAAATGTCAAGGAGGCTACTTTCTCTTCTGTTGGTCTCTTGCTTTTCTTATTAAGATTGTATTCGTCATTGAATAATATATGAAACCAGCATCATGAGTCTTTGACTCTGAATCTGAGTCAGGGCATGAGAAGCCTGTTGGCATCTGGCATTTATACTTTGCAATTTGTTATCCTACTCAACAGGTTGGACTGAAATCTTTGGTGTAAAGATTCAAATTGAACTATTTTATTATTGTAATACAGTAGCTACCAGAAAACCCCATCCTGATTTCTGTCTGCTGTGTTCTCTCTTCAGGTGAGGTGGGAAGGGCTCTGTTTTTGATAAACCTGGGCTTCAAAGTGACCCTCATTTTGAGTGGTCTTTTTACATTCCACATTATCACCCTACAACTGCAGAAATAAAATTTGAGCAGAAGGAGATGCTCTGAGACCATTCCTAAAGGAAAAAGGAACTCTCCTCACTTGAATGTTTTTTTATTTTTCTTTATCATATGCTGTCCTGGAGACAAATCAATTTAGCTATCTTTAAGCAAAGAACACAATGCTCATCTTGTGCAAGGAAAAATGGTATCTCAAATACCAGATCTGTTTCTGTGCCACTAGGAAATGAAGTGATGAGTGTCTACAATATTCCTGTTGAAATTGAAATTGAGATTTCTTTCTTTTGGTATTTCTGGCATTGCATGGGTGAGATGTGGTTTTAGAAGCAGACATTTGGGCAGTCTTCAATTTTTTGCAGTTTCAGGAATACACTGAAGGTCCTGGGAGAGTCTATATAAGGGGAAATAATATTTGCTGGGGTTTGATGATGGTGTACATGTTTAAATCCATTGCAGAGTTAAGTTGCCTGTTAGCATTCTGATAGTAAAGTCCACTATGGAGTGGCATGTCATGAAAAGAAAGACAATATTACCTTTCCCAGAGCTAACAGTTAATTTTTCTTAATCTACGTTTTTTTAAAAGGTGGAAACTTCTTTTTCTCTTGAAGTAAGTAATAAAAGGAGTTTAATCAGAAATCAAAGTATTTGGCTTTGCTTAATCTAGGAAATACTTAAAATTACTGTGTAGAGTCCTGGGTTTCAAAAGAGATCATTTAGGTGAGTCCTATAATTTTAAAGATGAGAAAACTGAGATCAGAAGGATTAAGGGACTTGTTAATGTCCCACAGAGTCTTGCAGATCTGACCCTGGAGCTCAAGTATGCTGCTTTTCCTCTAAGGGATATTGCTACCTGATAACATTTTTCCATTCAGTTGGTTATCAACCCGCCCTTTCCCCTCATCCTCACCCCAGTTCAGCTATTTTCTGGTGACAAATGGTTTAGGAAGTGAATCTTTCCACCTGAAACCAACAGGAAAGGCAGGAGGAACCATGCTTTCCATGTTGAGATGGCTCCACAACCATGAGCCTGTATGCCTGTTTCCTACATTAGGCTCCTGCCTGTGTTGAATCCTGAATGAGTGGCAACAAAATGGAGACTCACTACACAGGGCTCAGGAAAGCATTTTTTGCATCCCAAATCCTTTGGAAATTCCCAAGTGAGAAGAGACAAGAGCTATAGAAAAGGGACTTATCTATCTCTTGAAGAGTTGGCAGGTGAATCAACAAACCCTATGTTCGGTGACTACAAAAGTTGTTCGTCAACATGACCACCTTTGGGCAAAGAGAAGCAAACTCCACAAGAGTTAGATTCAATGTATTTTCCTAAGTCTTGGTGTATATTTCATGTCAAACTCCATAGGTGACAATCTAATGTCAATGTATGACAAAGGTGAATGTGTAGGGAAAAAGCACAGACTTTTTCCTATTTATCCTTGCCATGAGTTGTACTTATTTTTCTAACATGAATTAATGTCTACATTCTCTTTATTATGGGCATGTTGTCAAAAGTTCTATCATTTCTACCCCTTCTCCCTTTCTTGGGTGAAGTTTTTGGATGGTAGAAAATGGCAGATAAGACGCTTTTGCATTGGCCAAGTGGCTCACAGACCAAGTATCTCTCAGCCCAATAATTATCTCAGGGCTACTTAGCTTTCTCATACTGTCTATGGTTTGGAAAAATTGTACTGGAAAATGAAAATACATTGATATAAAAGGTACATATTATTTGGCTCAGTCTTCAACTTTTACTCAATTATGTTTCACCATTTGATAGTTGAGAAACCTGAGAATCAAAGAGGTGATACAACTTTACCCAGGGCACGCAGCTCACAGTTAGAGCTGGTTTTCAACCTCACGACTTGGGTTAAATGTCCTTGCAACCATGTTGGAGTTGATTGGTTCTTGTGATGGAGAGAGGCTGAGGTAGCATTGTTGTTTCACCAAAGTGTAGACTAGGTATTACTGTTCACTTTCTAGCTTCGTCTGTAGGTTTTAAAAAAAAATGCAAGCATTTATTAGCTAAATCAGCTGTGATGACAGAGTACGGTAGTTACCATGTTACTAAGAGAGAATTGGATTGTTCCTATGGCTCTAAGAAATTGTTTCCTTACTACTTTGTTCCATATCATGTTGAGATCAGAGTCTAAAAGACTTGGCTTAAATTCCCAGTGGTACCACTTACTAGTTGTATGATATAAGGCAATTTACTTAACATTTGTGAGCCTCAGTTTCTACTGTAAAAGGTTGTGGTGAGACAAAATGAGATAATACATATGAAACACCCAGGACAGAACTTGGCAAAAGAATTATTAGCTATTATGGTTATGAACAGTTCTAAGGGTGAGACAATGAAATAAACTGTTTTAAAGACTGTAAATATTAAAACACTGGGATCATCATTATTCAACCACCTACATCACTGGGTGATTTTTTTAAATTTTAGGGCTAACCTATAGTGCTTAGTAGAGTAGCTTATTTAAAAAAGGAAGAGGCCTCGAGCATTGTCTAAGTTCTAGCTAGAGTAGAGAGAGCATTTCATTAGATTTTCATAAGGATCTTATGGGGTGGATGTTACAATGCACATTTTACAGACGAGGAAACTAAGGTTTTTAGAAGTGAACTGGCATGTAACATGTAAGCTAGCAAAGCAGGGATTTGAATACATGTTGATTTGAATTTGATAACACATTGATCATATCTCATGTCACCTGCATGTGTATATTTGGGATGCTAAAAAAAAAAAGCCCAGTAGCCCCTCTTGATATCTAAATGATTTACCATAGTGGGTGTCAAAAAATCATGAAGTAGATTCATCTGTTTAATAGAGTGATAGTTCCACTGAGGTATTAAAAGATAGATTTTTTTTTTGCTAGTATCTACAATCCTTTAAATGGAATTGACAGTGTTGAAGATTTAGAAGTCTTTGTTTATGTATTTATATAGCTTTTATATTTAAGATGCGAGATCACATGTTCTCACTCATAAGTGGACCTTGAACAGTTATCGTAATACTGCAAGAAAAAGGTTGACAGTAGTGGGAAACTGCAGGGGGGCGGGGGGG
>NW_007252935.1:1611082-1622463 GCF_000164805.1 Carlito syrichta
GGGGGGGGAATGTGGGATTGTCAGTAGTGGGAATCTGCTGGCTGTGGGGGGCACACCTCATCAACAAAGGTACCTGCTTGATGAACTGGTATACCTTACCCTGAATTGTACCCCACATCTTTAAAATAAAAAAACTAAGAGAGAGAGAGAGAGAGAGAGAGAGAGAGAGAAAGAAAATACACACACACACACACACACACACACACACACACACACACACAAAAGGTGTAAACTATATGCAAATGATTGAGTTATGGGGAAAATCATAATCACAATCTATTTTGGGTTCTGATGTTTTACAACGAATGGAACAGAATGTGGAAGAGAGAATCGACACCCAGGAAATTTATTCTAAATTAAATTTTGGGCTACATTAGTGGTGAATAGCATTGAAACTACTGTTCTGAGAAGTCCTATTTCTTCATTTAGTGATGATCTCTTCTTCCTAATCCTCATCTTACAAATGGCTTTCTCACTCCTACCCCTAAAGGCTTAGATATGTTTTCTCCAGCAATTAGCACTATATTCAAACCCTGATTAGTCTTAAAAACATTTTGAATGCGATATTCTCTCCCTTGGGAGATGGATTTTTTTTTTTTTTTTTCATTTGTTCTGCATCCTGGTGACACTGTGAGAAACAGCTGTATTCTCTGTTAGCGTGACATGAAACTTTTCTTTGTGAAGGACTGGAGAGAAGGACAAAAAAAGAAGGACAACACAAAAGCAGGAAGATGCAGAGTGTGGCCCAGGGGGAGAGAGCCAGAGGAGAGATGGAGCGAGGGAAAGATAGGGAAGGAGAAAGAGATGGAAAGAGGTATATAATGAGAGATAGAGATGGAAGGATGGAATGATAAATAGATAGGGATAATGAGAGTGAAAAAGATGGGTGGGGGTGGGGTGGGGAAGATGTGGATCAGAGACAGAGAAGGAAAGAAACCAAGAAGGCAAGATCCCAACTCCTCCTGGGCCCAGCAGGGAGCTGGCAAGAAAGCATTTGAAGCTAGAGGGACATATTATCCAGACCCAGGAGTTGAACCTAATTGTAAGCAGACCCTGCCCACCCCCTTCAGATGAGTGATGGACTCCTGGCATGTGACCTGGCTTGGCAATCTCCACCCCCTGTCCGGGCTGCCATAAGGAGATACGTAATGTCTGGAGTGATGGGAAAGTCATGCCTGCAGATGGTACAGATGGAGCTGCCTCATAAAATGACTCACTGTGAATCCTCACTGAAATCTCCGCTATAAAAATGATAATGGAAAAAGCACAAGAAAGCCTAAATGGGCTTGAAAGAAATTTGTTCCAGCTTGAGTAGCTCCCTTCAAATTTTGAAAAAGACCCCATTAGAAAAATGCCAGGAAGATAATGTATCTTCTTTCCTTCTGGCTGTAGCCCTGCCCCACCCCCACTTTCTTTTTGACATTAGTATGTCTGTTAAAGTAGCAAGGGGAAAAGAGGAAGAGTATTAGAGGAAGATGTAAGAATTATTTATTAAGCATGAGGGCTGATGTTCTGGAGAGGGAGGGCTGGGAGGCTCTTTCAGAAGAGAGGGAGTGGTATCTTGGAGAGCTGAGAGGCGGGATCTCAGGAAATAGAAGTTGTATTTTGCTTGGCGTCTGGGGTAGGATGTTGCCAGAGTGGAGGGGTTTTCCCAGAGAGTGAGATCAGACATTAGATGAGGGACACATATAGAAAAGTTAGTCATGCACACCTCTCTACAAGATGAGGACTTTTTAAGTTCAAAGAGCGTAGAATTCTAAAAGTAGCTATTATTGGCTCTTTTAAAGCCACCCAAGACCATGATACTTCTACATATCTCAAGTATAGCTCAGTTTTTTGGATTCAGAATCTGCTGGAGTTTGAGAGTATTGTCCAATGGAAAAGTCTTACGGCTTCCATCTCCTTATCCCTCTACCAGAGCTGGGACTTGGAAGCTGGTGGTCAGGGCAGTGCTGGGCTTCAATACAAGGGGAAGAACCAGAATGAGGTACATCTATGAGTTAGAACCAGTGTGACCATGGCTAGTGTATGTTGGGACATTTGCAAATCAGAGATGGTCCAGGTAAGCAGTGAATTCATGGGTGTCTTGTTAGTGTAGTCGAAATGCACGGAGATCTCAACACAGCGTTCTAGGGTGTATAGCATCGTTGCCACACCTGATGGGATGTGGAGGCTTGGAATGCCTTGTTCATGGGGCACAAGAGTAGATTTAAATAGGGGATGGGGTAGGTGGAATGGGTGGTGGACAGGATATGATGGTAGGCATGAATTAGAGAGAAACTTTCAAGATACAGGATCCAGTTCAGATAGTTCACAAAACAATGATAAAGGGGTAACTGAGAAAGATGTGGACAGAGTTAAGGGAGCCAACAAAGGATGATGAAGTACACAGAAACTAGCAACAGCTGCGAGCTATTACCACCTTAGGTCTGAAGAAGCAAGGGGAGACTAATGTCTCTGAAGGCCAGTAAGAACAGAGGCTGTTAGACAATGTTGTGATTATGAAAGGGGGCAGAGGAATAGGCTATAGGGGTGCAGCCACTGCTAGACAGAGGGCCCAGACCAGGAAAGGAGTGAAGACCATGACTTCTTGTCTCCCCAGACCAGGAAAGGAGTGAACACCATGACTTCTTGTCTCTCCTTCTTGTTCATCTTCTTCTAGTGCCTCCCGTTGGTTAAACCTGATCTAAAGACAGCAATAAAGGAATCCATGAGGTCAGCCTCCTGGAGCACAGAGAAAGGCATGAAGGTGGGGGGGGTGGGTGAGGTGGAGGGGACATAACAGATAATGATCACTATAGATGCAAATCCAGCTAGATGGAAGTTGCTCAGTACCAGGACATTTGTCCATGTGTGACAAGATCTAGTTAGAGAAGGCCACTCAAAACTATGTAGGCTTGCAGGCCTCATGCTATGATGGGCATGGCTCTAGTGCTGATATGAAGTAAGAGTGCTAAAAAGGGAAACTGAGATACATATCCATTTCTTTGGAGCACTGAAGTTTGATGAAAAATGAAGGAGGAACTAGGAATGCTGTGGTTCAGAACGAGGTTCACTAGGTTTCTTGGCTGTGTACCATTGACTTAGTCTCTGGTTCTGTCAGATGGGGATAAAGGCAAGGGTGCTGCTGTCCTTGTTGTCTCCATCCTTATGTGGTCAGGAATTAGGTTGGTTCTGGGACTTCCCAGAGTTTTGGTTGTTGGAGTTGCTGCTGGGTGTGAGGAGAAAGCCGTGGTTGGTACAGAATTGTGGTGTGAGTGGTGGTGGACTTGTTAACAGACATGGAATACAGAAGCCTCTGAAGAAGGGCCTGAGTGGCCAAGAGTGTAGAGTATTAGTTTCTAGTAGCTAAAGGGCCATATGGGAGAGAACACAGGCCAAGGAACACTGATACCAAGAAGAGCCTTAAAAACAAGATGAGTCTCTCTCAGGACTAGACCTTTTATTTTGTTTCAGTTGTAGCAAGGGCCAGTCACCATGTTGCCAGTCCTGTCCTGTGGAGGCCAGCAGGTCTTAGGAAAAACTTGCTGCAGAGTAGGGTAGAGTTGAAAGGAAAACTGGTGGTTTTGCAAAGAAACGTCTTAACATTCTCTGGTTTTCAGCCCTGCATTTTTTCAGATTTCCTTGGAAAATTTCTCTTAAGCACATCTTTGTTGAATGAGGAGTAACGGTAAAGAAGGGACCGTTCTACTTTTTGTTAGATTAAGCTGAGATGATTTCTCCATTAATTGATTAAATAATTAACTGAACAAATTTTTATTGCATATATTCACAAATAATACTATAATGGGGTTTTAAAGATGCATAGAATATACCTTAAGTTTAAGTCTGTAATCTTTTCTTTGGATTGTCACAAAGAACAAGATGATTGTTTATTTCCTTCTTTCCTTCCCTCCCTCCCTCCCACTTCTTTTATTTCTTTTTAGTTGGCGTCTTACTCTGTCACCAAGGCTGGAGTGCAATGGCACAATCATGGCCCTGCACAGCCTCAACCTCCTGGGCTCAGACATTCCTTCCACCTCAGCTTCCTGAGTAGCTGGAACTACCGCTGCATGCTACCACACCCAGCTAATTTTTCGATTTTTTGTAGAGACAAGGTCTCGCTATGTTGCCCAGGCTGGTCTTGAACTCCTGGACTCAAGCAATTCTTTTACCTCAGCCTCCCAAAGTGCTGGGATTACAGGCATGAGCTATCATGTCCTGTCAGATATCATAGGACACATTTTGGCATCCTGAAAGAATGCTGTATTTGTATTTTTGTGGCTATTACTCAGGGCCAGGAGTGGTCATCCATGTATTGCTACCTTCCATGGAAGTGGCAGCCATCTCTCAGTTTCCCTCTAAGGAATAGAATCCTGGTTTCTTACCTGGTTTCTTACCACTCCTGGTCATTCTTAGAGGTATGGTGACTGCCATTAACATTTAATAGTTATATATTAATTATGTTTCTAGCTTTAGGTAGATTGGAAGTTGGAAAACTTAGAATTGCCAGTAAAAAAAAAATCTTTCACGTGCCCTTTTTGTCCTCAGAGGATGTGAATGATGTTACTGACGTTATTTCCCCTTTGTGTGGGTGTGGTTGGAAGGATCCATGTGTGTACCTACTTTGTAGTTTCAGACTCCAGGGTCTGCCTCTCTGTGTATGCCCACCTCCCAGCCTCAGCCATTTCTCATATTGGCATCTTTGTACCATTTCATCCTAATGAGTGTTTTTTGCCTCATGTTGATATGTTGTGACATCTTAGAATATGGTTGACTCAGGTGTTTCAGTTGTCTTATAGCTGAGGCAGTAACTTAAAAATAATTATGAGACAGTTATGAATGGGAATAGAAATGGTACTTTACTAATAGTCCTTGGAGAGTTCTTTGAAATTCAGGTATCTAGTTCCTGATATAGGTAATTTCCAGATCTAAGTGGTTATGTCAACACTATTAGTGAAAATTCAAATGAGGAGCAACATCACTCATCATAAGAGAAATGCAAATGAAAATCACAAGGAGATACCATCTCACACTGGTCAGAATGGCAATGATTCAAAAGTAAAAAAAAACAACAACAGGTTTTGGTAAAGTTGCAGAGAAAGGGGAACACTTGAATGCTTTTGGTGGGAACGTCAGCTAGTTCAACATCTGTGGAAAGAAGGTTGGAGATTTCTTAAAGAATTAAAAATAGATCTGCTATCCTACCCAGCAGTCTCACTTCTGGGAATCAAATATACCCAGAGGAGCATAAATTGTTCTGCCAGAAAGACGCCTGCATTCGTATGTTTATCACAGTATTATTCACAATAGCAAAGACATGGAACCAACCCAGGTGCCTGTTGATGGTGAACTGGATAAAGAAAATATGGTACATATACAGTATGGAATACTACACAGTCATAAAAAAGAATGAAATCATGTCCTTTGCAGCAACATGGATGCAGCCAGAGGCCATCATTCTAAGACAATTGCCACAGAAGCAGAAACAGAATACAGGATGTTCTCACTCATAAATGGGTGCTAAACACTGTGCACAAGGTTGGGAACAAGAGACACTGGGCACTGCCAAAGAAGGGAGGAAGGAGGAATAAGGAATGCAAAACCATCCATTGGGTACCATGCTTACCCCTGGAAGGATGGCTCATCAGAATCCCAAACTTCATCCTCACAAAATATACCTATATAACAAATCCTCACATGTACCCCTGATTCTAAAATTAAAAAAAAAAAGACGAGGAGCAATTATTTTATATTTTACTACCTTTTGGATTTACATACAGAATTATGTCTTATTTTTGCTTCTAATATCTGTTATTGGATACTAAATTTTGGATTTTATTCTTTCTCTAATTATATTTGTGGTTGAGGCTAAACTAAGCCAGAGCCTGTACCCTATGAGCACCTGAGCAGTATAGAATGTCCTGGCTTACCCTAGAAGGATAGGCCCTATTGGGATGCCATTTTGTAAATATTGAGGAGATGTCAGAATCATACAATGACCATATGACTGGGTGTTCTGGAGTAGTTCCAGTATTAAATGTTCTGCCTTGCAGTATCTACAAGCACAGTAAGAACTGTTAGACTATGTGTCCCCAGATTGAATTTAGAAAATAACTCATGCTTTTTTTCTGACCCTCCCAATCCCTCTGGCAGAGCTGGCTTTGGTGTCCTGGACACCTGCTGCTCTCCTGGCCTGGTCTGACATTGGTCCCTCACTGACCTTTGTGGTGTGTCTAACCCTTGAGTTTCAGTTTCTTTCCTGGTCTCTGGCATTAGTTTCCAGGGAGGAATTGTTGTCTTGGCTTTGGAAAAAATAAATAACTTTGGAGTTGACTGTTAGTCTAGAAAGATAAAACCTTTTCTCAGTGAGCTTTTTTTGATTTCCCTATGGTATTACTGGGCACTGTGGGCTGAATACCCATCTTAGCCTACAACTGGAGAAAATGTTAGGAGTACTTTAAAACCTCTCCTCATTTCCCCGTGTATCACGCCTGGGTAACAGAAGCATGTGCACCTTCCTTTTCTGCTGCTTCCCAGAGAGAATGTGTGATGCACCTGAAGGATGGAGTTACTTGGGTTTCTAACTTGTAGACTAAATGCACCTTTCTTTACTTTCATTGATTCATATAGAATTTTAAATGTTTGGAGTGGGAAGTGTTATGGTAAGGCAGTTTTGGTGGAGGATATTCTTGTAGATTGTTTTTCCATAATACTTTTATTTAGTACCTTTGTAATACCTTTTTTTCTTATCAAAGTAATACAGAAAAAGTATAAATAATTTATCTTCTTAGGCAGATTCCTAGAAGTAAAAGGACTGACTTTGTGTACAGCATAAATATTTTAAAGACCTTTAAAATATATATACATACACTGTGAAATTTTATTTAAAAAACTTTATACTAGCCAGGCTCGGTGGCTCAGCCTATAATCCTGTGCTTTGGGAGGCTGAGGTGAGTGGATTGCCTGAGCCCGCAGGTTCGAGACCCGCCTGGGCAACTTGGCGAGACCTCCTCTCTACAATAAAAAAAAAAAAAAAAAAAAAATCAGCCGGGTGTGGTAGCGCGGGCCTGTAATTCCAGCTACTTGGAAGGCTGAGGGGAAAGGATCGCCGGAGCTCAGCAGGTCGAGGCTGCGGTGGCCGGGAGCGGCCACTGCACTCCAGTCTGGGTGACGGAGTGAGACTCCAAATCAAACAAACAAACAAAAAAAAAGTTTGTACTGATTCACATTCCTAACAATTGAGTAAATGAATACATTTTTATTAAAATTGAACATTATTTTTATTACTAATAAAACCTTTTTGCTTTTCGGGTTTTGGCTCAGCGGAGGCCCAGGTGCAACTTTCTTTGGTTTTCCCGAATCTGGTTTCATCTGACACTAGCCACCTCCATGTTGCTGCCCAAGTTCGACCCCAATGAGATCAAAGTTGGGTACCTGAGATGCTCTGTGGGCGGGGTCGGCATCACATCTACGCTGGCCCCCAAGATCGCCCCTTGGGTCTGTCCCCGAACAAGGTTGGTGATGGCGTCACCAAGGCAACCAGTGACTGGAAAGGTCTGAAGATTACAGTGAAACTGACCATTCAGAACAGGCAGGCTCAGGTTGAGGTGGTACCTTCTTCTGCCTCTGCCCTGATCATCAAAGCCCTCAAGGAACCACCCAGAGACAGAAAGAAACAGAAGAACAATTAAACATAATGGGAACAACACTTTTGATGAGATTGTCAACATTGCCTGACAAATGCGACGCTGGTCTCTAGCTAGAGAACTCTATGGGACCATTAAAGAGATCCTGGGGGCTGCTCAGTCTTTGGGCTGCAATGTTGATGGCCACCACCCCCATGACATCATAGATGACATCAATGGTGGCGCAGTGGAATGCCCAGCTAGTTAAGAAGCAAAAAGGAATTATATGTCAACAAAAGGTCATTTGACAACTAAAAAACAAACAAACAAAAAACCTTTGTTAACTTGATTGGTGATGCTACTCTATTTTTTTAATAAGGCTTAGTAGTGAGCTTTATAAAAATCTCAAAACAAAAATATCTATAAATATCAAATACATATTTATTAGTGTTTATATGTTCCCCCTCTTGGAGGGATAGAGTGACCTCTTTTTAAAATTTTTTTAAGTTGAACAAATTCTTCTTTGTTTAGAAATCAAGGAACTCATCAAGATAAAAAAATAACAACATTTTACTTCTTTTTACCTAGTCTGCATGCTTTTTTTAAAAAATAGCTTTTTATCAATGCATTCTTATTTTAGTTTTTTTATTTGTACAAATTTATGGGGTACACGAAAAGTTTTGTTACAGGTATATTTGTTACGGGTATTTAGGGGGTCCGTCACCCAAGTACAACACATATTTTGTTAAGTCTTGTCACTCTACTTTGCTATCCAACACTGAATTTATTCCTTCTATCTTACTGTATGTTTATACCCTTTAACCCAAGAAGTGGAACATTTTTAAGTGTGAAACGTATTTACTTTTTCCTTGCTTTCTTTTCCCTTGTTAGAGAACTCTTTTCTATTCAGAAGTCATCTTTCTATATATAATATTAGATTTTAAAAAATGACTTGATGTAAAAACAAATTTATTTCTTGACCTGCAGAAGTTTAATGTGTATGGTATGAGGTGAGGATTTAAATAGTTTTTTCTTAAAATCAATCACACATTTTTATTAGTTAGAACCTCAGTTATAAACAACAGAATCCGCTCCAGTTGGTTTAAGCAAACTTGGAGTTTACTGAGAACTTCATGTGGTTCACAAAATCACTGTACTCAGGAGTGACCTTCCAGCAATTACATCCAGAGCTGTGACAGAGGACTGTCCAGGTGTGTGATCTCCCTGCTGCCTCTGCTGCTGCCTGTACCCACAAGGCCTTTAGAACTTGTTTCCTCACTTTTGAGGAAAAGATTCAAGTGGCTGCATCTGACTGAGGAAGGAATTTTTCTAGAAATTTTGGAAAGCCAGTCCTTACAATGTGAGAAATGATCAAAATATAGGGAAGATGTGCACAAGATTGGGTGACCATAAGTGATAGACAAGTGACTAAATCCATTGTTGAGGCACATTTTGCTGCTAATTAGTGATGCCACCTTCCTCATATATTACATTTGTATTTTTTTTAAAAAAAGCATAAGATCAGTTTCTGTCTTACGTAGTCAATTCTATCCGATTATGGTTGACCCTTGTGCTGACTGACTCCTGACTCCCTATGCAGTCAAAACTTCAAGTATAGCTTTCGACTCCCCAAAAAACTTTACTAATAACTTACTGTTGACTTAAGCCTTACTGGTAACATAGTTAATTAACACATTTTTGTCTGCTATATGTATGATCTACTGTATTCTTCTAATAAAGTAAGCTGGAGAAAGACAATTTTAAGATCACAAGGAAGAGAAAATGTATTTACTATTCTTTTTTTTTTTTTTTTTTTTGAGTTGGAGTCTCACTCTGTCCCCAGACTGGAGTGCAGTGGCTGCTCCCGGCCACCGCAGCCTTGACCTGCTGGGCTCTGGCGATCCTTCCGCCTCAGCCTTCCAAGTAGCCGGAATTACAGGCATGTGCTACCACGCCCGGCTGATTTTTAAAAATTTATTGTAGAGATGAGGTCTCACTGCCCAGGCGGGTCTCGAACCCGCGGGCTCAGGCAATCCACTCACCTCAGCCTCCCAAAGGCGCGGGATTATAGGCTGAGCCACCGAGCCCAGCTGTATTTACTATTCTTTAAGTGAAAGTGGGTCATCATAAAGTTCTTCATCTTGGTGTTTTCTTCACATTGAGAAGGGTGAGGAGGAGGAGGAGGAGGAAGAGGAGGGGTTGGTCTTGCTGTCTTAGGGTGGTAGCGGTGGAAGAAAATCTGCATATAAGCGGACCTAACCAGTTCAAACCCGTGCCATTCAAGGGTTGATTGTACTTTTATATTCTTGTGCTAATGACATTTTATGTTGTATGTTTTACCTACTATTGGCATACAGTGTACTTATTTTTCAATTCTTAGTTATTTTTATTATTTTTTCCAGATGAACTTTAAGATCAACATGTCAATTTATCAAAGAATAAATTAAATTGGTATTTTGATTAGCATTGTCTTTGCATTAATTTGGTGAGTATTGATCTTGTTAAATATTCATTCTTTCCATTAAGTATGTGATATACATTTTCATTCACTCAAAAATATTTAATGTTCCTTAATAAAGTTTTGTAGTTTACTTCATGAGGGTTTTTATATTTCTCTTTAGAATTACTTCAAGGCATAACATCTTATTGTTAATCTATATAGATCCAGTTTTCCTTTTATTTTTTTCTGCTAAACTGGAAAGTTATTAAATTTGCATATGTATTTGTGTTAGACTGTTTTGCAATTTATTAATTTTAAGAAAATTTCAGTCAAGTTTGAACTTTCTAAGTGTACATGGATATGGGCAAATAATAGTAATTTTGGAGCAAAAGGCAACAGACTATAAAAGAAAAAATGTGAGAATGATTTATATATAATTAATTCAATAAGCTAGGTGTAAAAATACCCTGGAAGAGGATATGGTTCTAATATTGTAATAATGCTTGCACTCCCTCTGTTCGGATATTCTAAGCAACATGTGTAAAACTGTTGATTTATAGCATCCAGATATGCTCTGTAAAGTCAACCACATGCCTCGGTTTCCCTGTCAATCTGTGCTGCATTCCCAGACACACATGGTGTTTTCTTCCCAAATGCAAGTTCTTAAGCTCAACAATCAGATTCTGGGTAGCAACACATTAATTCAAGCAGATTGATGCGTCAAGGAGTCTCTGTGGCCTTGCCTCTCCATCCGCTCACTGGTGGAAGGGATTTCATAAATGAAAACAGGCCGGGGCTTACTCAGTTCAATCTTCCTGCCCAAGCCACTCTCTTCCTTTCAACAACTAAGCCAGGTGTTTGGAGAACAGTGTCAGTGGGGTTTGTGGAATGTTACACTTAGATGCCTTAAAAAAATTTTGGTAAATAAACCCCAAACAAGTGGAAAGAATTTGGTGAATGCTTGCTTTTAAGGCTTCAGAGATTCAAAATGATCCTGTCTCTCCCAGGCCAGCTAATTACTTTAAAAGGGACATTATTTACATAGATTTTCCCTAAGAAGCCATGAGAAAGTTAATGCCTAGGGTTTATAATAGTCATCGTTGGATAATAGCCTCTAATTTTGTAGGGCATCAAATACAGAGAAAGATATACATGTCCTGAATATGGACAAGATCCTGCTTGACTTATTTTCTAACATTTTAATAAGTATTCATTTTTACTTGTAGCCTTAAAGACAATTCCTAGGCAATCCATTCCTTAGCTGCTCACTGACCATCTAGGCATATATATATATATATATATATATATATATATATATATATATTTTTTTTTTT